>NC_084636.1:384589-589589 GCF_033978795.1 Nerophis ophidion | reverse complement strand
ACACGTCACATACTGTCACCTCACACGTCACATACTGTCACCTCACACGTCACATACGGTCACCTCACACGTCACATACTGTCACCTCACACGTCACATACTGTCACCTCACACGTCACATACTGTCACCTCACACGTCACATACTGTCACCTCACACGTCACATACTGTCACCTCACACGTCACATACGGTCACCTCACACGTCACATACTGTCACCTCACACGTCACATACTGTCACCTCACACGTCACATACTGTCACCTCACACGTCACATACGGTCACCTCACACGTCACATACTGTCACCTCACACGTCACATACTGTCACCTCACACGTCACATACTGTCACCTCACACGTCACATACGGTCACCTCACACGTCACATACGGTCACCTCACACGTCACATACTGTCACCTCACACGTCACATACTGTCACCTCACACGTCACATACTGTCACCTCACACGTCACATACTGTCACCTCACACGTCACATACTGTCACCTCACACCTCACATACTGTCACCTCACACGTCACATACTGTCACCTCACACGTCACATACTGTCACCTCACACGTCACATACTGTCACCTCACACGTCACATACTGTCACCTCACACGTCACATACTGTCACCTCACACGTCACATACTGTCACCTCACACGTCACATACGGTCACCTCACACGTCACATACTGTCACCTCACACGTCAAATACTGTCACCTCACACGTCACATACTGTCACCTCACACGTCACATACGGTCACCTCACACGTCACATACGGTCACCTCACACGTCACATACGGTCACCTCACACGTCACATACTGTCACCTCACACGTCACATACTGTCACCTCACACGTCACATACTGTCACCTCACACGTCACATACTGTCACCTCACACGTCACATACTGTCACCTCACACGTCACATACTGTCACCTCACACGTCACATACTGTCACCTCACATGTCACATACTGTCACCTCACACGTCACATACGGTCACCTCACACGTCACATACGGTCACCTCACACGTCACATACGGTCACCTCACACGTCAAATAAGGTCACCTCACACGTCACATACTGTCACCTCACACATCACATACTGTCACCTTACACGTCACATACTGTCACCTCACACGTCACCTCACACGTCACGTACGGTCACCTCACACGTCACATACTGTCACCTCACACGTCACATACTGTCACCTCACACGTCACATACTGTCACCTCACACGTCACATACTGTCACCTCACACGTCACATACTGTCACCTCACACGTCACATACTGTCACCTCACACGTCACATACTGTCACCGCACACGTCACATACGGTCACCTCACACGTCACATACGGTCACCTCACACGTCACATACGGTCACCTCACACGTCAAATAAGGTCACCTCACACGTCACATACGGTCACCTCACACGTCACATACGGTCACCTCACACGTCACATACTGTCACCTCACACGTCAAATACTGTCACCTCACACGTCACATACTGTCACCTCACACGTCACATACGGTCACCTCACACGTCACATACTGTCACCTCACACGTCACATACGGTCACCTCATACGTCACATACTGTCACCTCACACGTCACATACTGTCACCTCACACGTCACATACTGTCACCTCACACGTCACATACGGTCACCTCACACGTCACATACGGTCACCTAACACGTCACATACTGTCACCTCACACGTCACATACGGTCACCTCACACGTCAAATACGGTCACCTCACACGTCACATACTGTCACCTCACACGTCACATACGGTCACCACATACGTCAAATACTGTCACCTCACACGTCACATACGGTCACCTCACACGTCACATACTGTCTCCTCACACGTCACATACTGTCACCTCACACGTCACATACTGTCACCTCATACGTCACATACTGTCACCTCATACGTCACATACTGTCACCTCATACGTCACATACTGTCACCTCACACGTCACATACGGTCACCTCATACGTCACATACGGTCACCTCATACGTCACATACGGTCACCTCATACGGTCACCTCATACGTCACATACGGTCACCTCAAACGTCACATACGGTCACCTCAAACGTCACATACGGTCATCTCATACGTCACATACTGTCACCTCACACGTCACATACTGTCACCTCACACGTCACATACTGTCACCTCACAGGTCACATACTGTCACCTCATACGTCACATACGGTCACCTCACACGTCACATACGGTCACCTCACACGTCACATACTGTCACCTCACACGTCACATACTGTCACCTCACACGTCACATACTGTCACCTCACAGGTCACATACTGTCACCTCACACGTCACATACGGTCATCTCACACGTCACATACTGTCACCTCACACGTCACATACTGTCACCTCACACGTCACATACTGTCACCTCACAGGTCACATACTGTCACCTCACACGTCACATACTGTCACCTCATACGTCACATACGGTCACCTCACACGTCACATACTGTCACCTCACACGTCACATACTGTCACCTCACACGTCACATACTGTCACCTCACACGTCACATACTGTCACCTCATGAGTCACATACTGTCACCTCACACATCACATACTGTCACCTCACACGTCACATACTGTCACCTCATATGTCACATACTGTCACCTCATACGTCACATACGGTCACCTCATACGTCACATACGGTCACCTCATACGTCACATACTGTCACCTCACACGTCACATACGGTCACCTCATACGTCACATACGGTCACCTCATACGTCACATACTGTCACCTCATACGTCACCTCATACGTCACATACTGTCACCTCATACGTCACATACTGTCACCTCACACGTCACATACTGTCACCTCATACGTCACATGATGTCACCTCATACGTCACATACGGTCACCTCATACGTCACATACGGTCACCTCATACGTCACATACTGTCACCTCATACGTCACCTCATACGTCACATACTGTCACCTCATACGTCACATACTGTCACCTCACACGTCACATACTGTCACCTCATACGTCACATGATGTCACCTCATACGTCACATACTGTCACCTCACACGTCACATACGGTCACCTCATACGTCACATACTGTCACCTCACACGTCACATACGGTCACCTCATACGTCACATACGGTCACCTCATACGTCACATACTGTCACCTCATACGTCACCTCATACGTCACATACTGTCACCTCATACGTCACATACTGTCACCTCATACGTCACATACGGTCACCTCATACGTCACATACTGTCACCTCATACGTCACCTCATACGTCACATACTGTCACCTCATACGTCACATACTGTCACCTCATACGTCACATGATGTCACCTCATACGTCACATAGGTATACGCCCTCACGGAGCAGAGAGGTAGCAGCATGGGTAACGTTAGCTGTGATGCTAGCAGAGCCGTGAGAGTAGTAATACGAGAGAAAGAAGGTGCCAATCTGGTAACAAATGAAGGTAGAAATATTTCTCAAGAAAAACAGCAGGGGGTCCGTCGTCTGGCGGTGGTTTGGCTTCAAATGGGAATATGTCGAACAGACAAGCGTAATTTGTCAAGTGTGGGGCAAAAGTGTTGCTACAAAAAGCAGCAATACTGCTAATATGTAGCATCATTTGAAAAGTCACCTGCTAGAGAATAAAGAATGATAACTCCGCATGTCAACATCTCCATTCAGTGCCACACTACCAAATTGCAGAGGCAAACATTTCCAAATCAACACCGTATGAAAAAAATAATCAACATCAAAAGGAAATTATGTCCGCAGGAACCTACCACATAGCGAAGGACGAACACTAGTTGATATCTTATTATGCAGCTCATTTCCAGGAAGGAGGACAGTCATACTCGACCACGAGTGACCGCCGATGATAATGATGATGATGCAGCTCATTTTTATTTGACACTTATTGAAATATCTTGTGTGAAATTATGCACAAAAGTGCACTTTATTTGTTTTAAACTATTGTAGTGGTGTTCTGTACAAATAGTCCACTTTAAATTAGTGTTGTTTTGATATGTCATCTTAGTGACATCCTGCACAAAAGTGCACTCATAGCTTGTTTTAAAATTTCTCTGACAGTCTTGCACTTTCTGTTTTGAAATGACATGAATGTTTGTGCCACTGTGCCAATAACTGCTTAATAAATACACTTGTGCTTGATAGACTTAGTTGTGGTTTCCTTCTCTGCATGAAAGTTTAAAAGTAGCATATATTAATGCAGTATGAAGAAGAATGTTTGAATGTAGACACATAAAATCATCATACTGCTGTGATTATATGCATCAAGTGTTCATTCAAGGCTAAGGCAAAATATCCACATATATATGCTGTATCGCGATATGGCCTAAAAATAGAGATATTAAAAAAAGGCCATATCGCCCAGCCTTACATATATCCACACACACACACATATACATACATACATCATATATACACACACACATACATACATATATATACATACACATATATAGAAATACACAAACACACATTTATATATATATATATACACACATGCATACAGACATACATACATACATACATACATACATACATACATACATACAGACATACACATATACATATATATATATATGTATATATATACACACATACATATATATACACATACATATATATATAATATATATATACATACATACATACATATTATATATATATATACATATACATACATACACCTATGTGTATATATGTATCCATATACTGGTCTGGGTAAAGAGTCTGTTAAATTAGAACAAGTTTTTTCTGCTTTGAGTGTTTCAGATTTGGACATGTGTGTTACTGAGGTGGCTAACTATGATGCGTGCAGTTTATCAAAGCAACAAACAAACAATCGGAAAATCCCCGTTACTGAGGTGGCTAACCATGATGTGTGCAGTTTATCAAAGCAACAAACAAACAATCGGAAAATCCCCGTTACTGAGGTGGCTAACCATGATGCGTGCAGTTTATCAAAGCAACAATCAAACAATCGGAACATTCCCGTCGTATCAATTCCTAGATATGGTCGTAACTATACTAAATGCACTGGGCATAATAAACACAACATTATTAATATTGCTACTACGGATAATTTGATCAAAAATTCCCTAAAACAGCCCACTACCTATAATATAGGTTTTTTAAACATAAGATCATTGTCTCCCAAAACGTTGTTAGTTAATGATATCATCAGAGACAACAATCTTAACGTCATCGGTCTCAGTGAAACCTGGCTTAAACCAAACGCCTTTTTTGCGCTAAATGAGGCATGTCCTCCTAACTTTACACATGCGCATATTGCCCGTCCGCTTAAAAGGGGTGGGGGGGTCGCACTAATATACAACGAAAACTTTAACCTTAGTCCTAACATAAATAATAAATATAAATCGTTTGAGGTGCTTACTATGAGGTCTGTCACACCGCTGCCTCTACACCTGGCTGTTATCTACCGCCCCCCAGGGCCCTGTTCGGACTTTATCAATGAATTCTCAGAGTTCGTTGCTGATCTAGTGACACACGCCGATAATATAATCATAATGGGGGACTTTAATATCCATATGAATACCCCATCGGACCCACCGTGCGTAGCGCTCCAGACTATAATTGATAGCTGTGGTCTCACACAAATAATAAATGAACCCACGCATCGCAACGGTAATACGATAGACCTAGTGCTTGTCAGGGGTATCACCGCTTCCAAAGTTACGATACTCCCGTATACTAAAGTATTGTCCGATCATTACCTTATAAAATTCGAGGTTCAGACGCATGTTCGTCAAACTAATAATAATAATAACTGCTATAGCAGCCGCAACATTAATACGGCCACAACGACAACTCTTGCTGACCTACTGCCCTCGGTAATGGCACCATTCCCAAAATATGTGGGCTCTATTGATAACCTCACTAGCAACTTTAACGACGCCCTGCGCGAAACCATTGATAACATAGCACCGCTAAAGTTAAAAAAGGCTCCAAAAAAGCGCACCCCGTGGTTTACAGAAGAAACTAGAGCTCAGAAATTATTATGCAGAAAGCTGGAACGCAAATGGCGCACGACTAAACTTGAGGTGCACCATCAAGCATGGAGTGATAGTTTAATAACTTATAAACGCATGCTTACCTTAGCTAAAGCTAATTATTACTCAAATCTCATCCACCGTAATAAAAATGATCCTAAATTTTTGTTTAGTACGGTAGCATCGCTAACCCAACAAGGGACTCCTTCCAGTAGCTCCACCCACTCAGCTGATGACTTTATGCAATTATTTAGTAAGAAAATTGAAGTCATTAGAAAGGAGATTAAAGACAATGCGTCCCAGCTACAACTGGGTTCTATTAACACTGATACGATGGTATATACGGCGGATACTGCCCTCCAAAATAGTTTCTCTCGTTTTGAGGAAATAACATTAGAGGAATTGTTACAACGTGTAAATGGAATAAAACAAACAACATGTTTACTTGACCCTCTTCCTGGGAAACTGATCAAGGAGCTCTTTGTATTATTAGGTCCATCAGTGCTAAATATTATAAACTTATCACTTTCCTCGGGCACTGTTCCCCTAGCATTCAAAAAAGCGGTTAATCATCCTCTTCTTAAAAGACCTAACCTCGATCCTGACCTCATGGTAAACTACCGACCGGTGTCTCACCTTCCCTTTATTTCGAAAATCCTCTAAAAAAATTGTTGCGGAGCAGTTAAATGAACACTTAGCGTCTAACAATCTATGTGAAACCTTTCAATCCGGTTTCAGGGCAAATCACTCGACGGAGACAGCCCTCGCAAAAATGACTAATGATCTATTGCTAACGATGGATTCTGATGCGTCATCTATGTTGCTGCTCCTCGATCTTAGCGCTGCTTTCGATACTGTCGATCATAATATTTTATTAGAACGTATCAAAACACGAATTGGTATGTCAGACTTAGCCCTGTCTTGGTTTAACTCTTATCTTACTGATAGGATGCAGTGTGTCTCCCATAACAATGTGACCTCGGACTACGTTAAGGTAACGTGTGGAGTTCCCCAGGGTTCGGTCCTTGGCCCTGCACTCTTCAGCATCTACATGCTGCCGCTAGGTGACATCATACGCAAATACGGTGTTAGCTTTCACTGTTATGCTGATGACACCCAACTCTACATGCCCCTAAAGCTGACCAACACGCCGGATTGTAGTCAGCTGGAGGCGTGTCTTAATGAAATTAAAC
This sequence comes from Nerophis ophidion, assembly GCF_033978795.1. Lineage (NCBI taxonomy): Eukaryota > Metazoa > Chordata > Actinopteri > Syngnathiformes > Syngnathidae > Nerophis > Nerophis ophidion. Next base: position 582,301 of record NC_084636.1, on the reverse strand, counting down.
AATGGATGTCCGCTAATTTTTTGCAACTCAACGCCAAAAAAACGGAAATGCTGATTATCGGTCCTGCTAGACACCGAACTCTATTTAATAATACAACTCTAACATTTGACAACCAAACAATTAAACAAGGCGACACGGTAAAGAATCTGGGTATTATCTTCGACCCAACTCTCTCCTTTGAGGCACACATTAAAAGCGTTACTAAAACGGCCTTCTTTCATCTCCGCAATATCGCTAAAATTCGCTCCATTCTGTCCACTAAAGACGCTGAGATCATTATCCATGCGTTTGTTACGTCTCGCCTCGACTACTGCAACGTATTATTTTCGGGTCTCCCCATGTCTAGCATTAAAAGATTACAGTTGGTACAAAATGCGGCTGCTAGACTTTTGACAAGAACAAGAAAGTTTGATCACATTACGCCTGTACTGTATATACCTTTATATACATATATACATACATATATACCTATACTGTATATACCTTTATATACATATATACATACATATATACCTATACTGGCTCACCTGCACTGGCTTCCTGTGCACTTAAGATGTGACTTTAAGGTTTTACTACTTACGTATAAAATACTACACGGTCTAGCTCCATCCTATCTTGCCGATTGTATTGTACCGTATGTCCCGGCAAGAAATCTGCGTTCAAAGGACTCCGGCTTAATAGTGATCCCCAAAGCCCAAAAAAAGTCTGCGGGCTGTAGAGCTTTTTCATTTCGGGCTCCAGTACTCTGGAATACCCTCCCGGTAACAGTTCGAGATGCCACCTCAGTAGAAGCATTTAAGTCTCACCTTAAAACTAATTTGTATACTCTAGCCTTTAAATAGACTCCCTTTTTAGACCAGTTGATCTGCCGTTTCTTTTCTTTTTCTTCTATGTCCCACTCTCCTTTGTGGAGGGAGTCCGGTCCGATCCGGTGGCCATGTACTGCTCGCCTGTGTATCGGCTGGGGACATCTCTGCGCTGCTGATCAGCCTCCGCTTGGGATGGTTTCCTACTGGCTCCGCTGTGAACGGGACTCTCGCTGCTGTGTTGGATCCGCTTTGGACTGGACTCTCGCGACTGTGTTGGATCCATTATGGATTGATCTTTCACAGTATCATGTTCTCATATGTTCTCATAGTCATCAGTATCATCAGTATCACAGTATCATGTTCTCATAGTCATCATTGTCACCGACGTCCCACTGGGTCATTATTGTCACCGATGTCCCGCTGGGTGTGAGTTTTCCTTGCCCTTATGTGGGCCTACCGAGGATGTCGTAGTGGTTTGTGCAGCCCTTTGAGACACTAGTGATTTAGGGCTATATAAGTAAACATTGATTGATTGATTGATTGATCCATCCATCCATCTTCTTCCGCTTATCCAAGGTCGGGTCGCGGGGGCAGCAGCCTCAGCAAGGAAGCCCAGACTTCCCTCTCCCCAGCCACTTTGTCCAGCTCTTCCCGGGGGATCCTGAGGCGTTCCCAAGCCAGCTGGGAGACATAGTCTTCCCATCGTGTCCTGGGTTTTCCCCGTCGCCTCCTACCGGTTGGACGTGCCCTAAACACCTCCCTAGAGAGGCGTTTGGGTGGCATCCTGACCAGATGCCCGAACCACCTCATCTGGCTCCTCTCGATGTAGAGGAGCATCGGCTTTACTTTGAGTTCCTCCCGGATAGCAGAGCTTCTCACCCTATCTCTAAGGGAGAGCCCCGCCACCTGGCAAGGGAAACTCATTTAGGCCGCTTGTACCCGTGATCTTGTCCTTTCGGTCATGACCCAAAGCTTGTGACCATAGGTGAGGATGGGAACGTAGATCGACCGGTAAATTGAGAGCTTTGCCTTCCGGCTCAGCTCTTTCTTTATCCTCTGTGATAAAGAGGAGATAAACAAGGCAGCCCTTCTTTAGTTGCCACCTTGTTTTATAAGATAGTATTGCCTTTGCACATGTCAAGTGTTTAATATCAACACAAAAACCGGGCTTTGGAGCAATGTTCATGGACTGTAGTATTTGGCTTGTTAGCTTCCCTTCGCAGGTAAGCGATGATGGTCATGGAAAGAGTTGTTTGTTGCCAAGTATTGAACATTTTCTGGCATCCAAAATCAATCAGTTTAAATGCATTGTTGCAGCTCAATGATCTATGAGCACGTCATGTAATGCGCATTTGCGAGACTGGCGGATGTAGACCGCGGCTGTTTGGGGGGTTGTGTCCGCTGTGTGGAGAATCTGCCAGTCATTCTCCAGGTGGGTGTGTCACTGCTGTAATATTCTTTTTTTTTTACATATATATTTTCGCGATCCACCTGTCGGGTCCCAAATATCAACTGGTCAATTGCGCTCCACGGGTTGGCGACCCCTGCTGTTCACTATATAACTGTGATGCAAACCATTTTACGCTGCATTTCAAGTGTTCTAGTCTTAGTTTACCCTGGAGGCAGTAACGCCTAAAAAGACATGTCATACCTTTGTACAGTTTGTTGAAAGCCGGCGTGTCGAAGGGCCGCTGCAGGTGAGAAAAGTCGACTGAAGGTTCCGCGCTGCAAAAACAGCAACATTAAGCAATTATTGTTTTCCTGATGTCAAGGATTAGTATTTTGCTTTGTTTCTTCTTTTGTCCAGTGCAGTAATATTTTAAAGTGTAAATGCTAGGAGTGAAATGTATAAACATAACAAGGTTTCATAAACAGTTTCAAAAACACAGCTGAGGTTTCTCAAAAAGGTTCATTATGTCTTCTTACTGAAAATACTTTTTAGTTTCTTCTTGTCGGACAAGATATATCGTATTTTTTTGACTATATGTCACAGTTTTTTCATAGTTTGGCCAATGCGACTTATACTCAGGAGCAACTTATGTGTGAAATTATTCACACATTACCGTAAAATATTAAATAATATTATTTATCTCATTCACGTAAGAGACTAGACGTATAAGATTTCATGGGATTTATGGATTAGGAGTGACAGATAGTTTGGTAAAGGTATAGCATGTTCTATGTGTTATAGTTATTTGAATGACTCTTAGCATAATATGTTAGGTTAACATAGCAGGCACCTTCTCAGTTGGTTATTTATGCCTCATATAACGTACACTTATTCAGCCTGTTGTTCACTATTTTTTATTTATTTTAAATTGCCTTTCAAATGTCTATTCCTGCTGTTGGATTTTATCAAATAAATTTCCCCCAAAAATGTGACTTATACTCCAATGCGACTTATGTGTTTTTTTTCCTTCATTATTATGCATTTTCGGGAGCTGAGAGTGATGATGTTATGAAAGCTTCTTACTTGTTGGGGATATGAATGAAGATCTCTCTAACCCACTGCTCCAGTGTGTCCAGTGTCTCTGAACAGGAAGAAGATGATGTCAATGGATGGTGGCAGGCCTCTCTGGAGGAGGTGTTGGTGTTGGCAAAAACAAACCTTTAGACTGAACAGCGAGCGTCATGTAATGAGCGGAGTAGTATCTCCTCCAGAAGTCTCGCAGCCGCTGGTACGTGTTGATTCCCTTCTCTTTGGGCTCCTGTTTCAATGTCTGAGCATTTCCTAAAAGGAAATCACACTTTTTTTGTCATTCCACCACAAAGCAAGATTGGGGAGAAAGTGTGCATGCGAGGCAGCTGCAGGGCGGAGAATCTTTCACACAAGACCAAAGGCAGCGAGACAGTCTTATTTTGTGGTCTAAAATTGTTGGCCTTAGTTATCGTCAATGACTTATTTTCCACTAATTAAATCAGGAGGATAACTAATCAAAACATACTGCACCTAATTACTGTTACTCTTGAAGACTGTAGAGCAGGAGCAAGACAACTTACTTTACCACTACTTTTGTAGTAAACCATGGGCGAGCTTGCCTGTCAATTTAATGAGTGCACTTTAACTGATGTGTTTGGCACACTGTTGAGCAATTATTTGCACAACGCAAAAGAGCAGATTTGTCATTTTTGTCACAAAGAAAGACGGGTATGTGAGATATATATATCTAATCAGGTCCTAGATCTACAACACTGGTTGCTGTACTTAAACAGGACAGTAGCCAAGACACAAATTGTGAACACCCTGGGTAGTTATACACGAGGGCTGGGAATCTTTGGTCATTCAATGCAATTCCATTCTTGGGGTAACGATTTGATTCAGAATAGATACCTGATTCAAAACGATTCTCGAGTCACAATCCATACTTTTTAATGCTATTGGGAGCCAGTTCTATGATTAACTACATTTCTCCATAAAAAAGATAAACAGCTGGAATACATTTCTATATTACTTAGAAAAAGATATTTTTTGTTGAATACAATTTTACCCAAACATCTAATAAAGGCAAATAATAGTAAGGCAACAAGAGAAGTATGCAACACTTCTCCTTTTCTAAACTAAATCTGTACCTTCAAACAACATGGACATCCACATCAACAATAGGATTTGCCTGAGATGCTGCACAGGGCAGATCAAATACACAAACACATTTTTTGTTTTTCTCGATTAAGAATCATTACAAATAAGAATCGCGACTCAACCGCAAATCTATTTTATTTTATCTTGTGACACCCCTGTTAAAACTAGTTTATTTCTTGGTAGGACTATAATACATGCACTGTACACTGGCATTGGGAGGGATCTTTTTGTCTTCAACTCCTAATTAGCTAAATAACTAGTAGACCTACATGACAGAATGTACACATTACATTTCAATGATAGAACAGAAAATAGGTAGTGCCTGAACATCATAGTCATACTTGCCAACCTTGAGACCTCCGATTTCGGGAGGTGGGGGCATGGACGTGGTTAAGACTCAAATATTGAATATATATATATAAGAAATACTTAACTTTCAGTTTCAATTCTAGCTATATATATATATATATATATAAATAAAAGAAATACTTGAATTTCAGAGTTCATTTATTTACACATATACACACACAACACTCATTTACTCATTGTTGAGTTAAGGGTTGAAATGTCCATCTTTGTTCTATTCTCTGTCTATTCTACATTCTATTCTATTCTATTCTATGTACAGTAGATGGCAGTATTGTCCTGTTTAAGAGTGTCACAAGTTCACAACATTGCTGTTTAGGCAGACGAACTGCTTTACGGTAGACGAAAAAACGTGACTGCTGTTGTTGTGTGTTATTACCGGGCTGGGAGGACTTTAAAGGGGAACATTATCACCAGACCTATGTAAGCGTATGCAGAAAAAAATACCTTTTTTTTAAACCGAATTCCGAAAAATCTTTTCTCTCGGTTTAGCTCGGTTGGTAGAGTGGCTGTGCCAGCAACTTGAGGGTTGCAGGTTCGATCCCCGCTTCCGCCATCCTCGTCACTGCCGTTGTGTCCTTGGGCAAGACACTTTACCCACCTGCTCCCAGTGCCACCCACACTGGTTTGAATGTAACTTAGATATTGGGTTTCACTATGTAAAGCGCTTTGAGTCACTAGAGAAAAAGCGCTATATAAATATAATTCACTTCACTCTTGCACTCACCGAGGGTGGACGCTCCCCTTTCCTCTCCCTTATCTCTCCTGCTTGCTTCTTTGTTTTGTCTTGTCTTAAATTTCTTGTTGCCTCTTTTTTGCACTGCTCTCCAAATCTAAACATTGGAACTATTTAACTGGCCTCAACAAAATTGACAAGATCTTGGGTTTGGGGGAACCTGCTGTCGTGACGAAGCGGTTGTTGCTGGACACACGACGGACTCTTGGGAGAAGAAGGAGGGCCGCGTGCCTGGCGACACTTTTCTGTCGAGGACGTGAAGATATCCACCTATTCGGAATGATGACAACAGGACATCTGCTGATTGGAGTAAGCGTTGCTCTGGTTTTTCCAAAAATTGGAAGTTGCTGGCAGTCTTCAAAGTACCCCAAAGCTGCCACAAATGATTGGAGGATGCGGGAAGAACTGTGGATTACATCGGACTGTCTACCCCACAGTTTTTGAGGACCAGTCATAGACAATTTTAGAGTGAAAAGCAAATTTTGTTTCCACTCGCATACAAATCATTTTAACTTGGATTGTTTCCCTGGCGTCGAGACTCTACCGAAGATCGCTGCAGCGAAGACACAACAAACTCCCTTTTTCGTCTCTCATGGACACACACCTGTTGTTTTGAACTTTGGATTAGTGACGGAAAATACATCAAGGCCGCGGAACAGAGACACATTATGGGCTTATACACACACACACACACACACACACATCCACAAAAAAATATACGCCACACGTACTCCCCCCCAACCCCCTAATCCCCCTATTCCAACGCCCTCGACGCAAATCCCGCTAAAATTCGCTCCATTCTGTCCACTAAAGACGCTGAGATCATTATCCATGCGTTTGTAACGTCTCGCCTCGATTACTGTAACGTATTATTTTGGGGTCTCCCCATGTCTAGCATTAAAAGATTACAGTTGGTACAAAATGCGGCTGCTAGACTTTTGACAAGAACAAGAAAGTTTGATCATATTACGCCTATACTGTATATACCTTTATATACATACATATATACCTATACTGTATATACCTTTATATACATATATACATACATATATACCTATACTGTATATACCTTTATATACATACATATATACCTATACTGGCTCACCTGCACTGGCTTCCTGTGCACTTAAGATGTGACTTTAAGGTTTTACTACTTACGTATAAAATACTACACGGTCTAGCTCCATCCTATCTTGCCGATTGTATTGTACCATATGTCCCGGCAAGAAATCTGCGTTCAAAAGACTCCGGCTTATTAGTGATTCCTAGGGCCCAAAAAAAGTCTGCGGGCTATAGAGCGTTTTCCGTTCGGGCTCCAGTATTCTGGAATGCCCTCCCGGTAACAGTTCGAGAATGTACCTCAGTAGGAGCATTTAAGTCTCACCTTAAAACTCATTTGTATACTTTAGCCTTTAAATAGACCTCCTTTTTAGACCAGTTGATCTGCCGCTTCTTTTCTTTTTCTCCTATGTCCCACTCTCCCTTGTGGAGGGGGTCCGGTCCGATGACCATGGATGACGTACTGGCTGTTCAGAGTCGGGACCCAGGATGGACAGCTTGCCTGTGTATCAGCTTGGGACATCCCTGCGCTGCTGATCAAATTATTACCAATTATTACTTTGATCCGCCTCCGCCTGGGATGGTTTCCTGCTGGCTCCGCTGTGAACGGGACTCTCGCTGCTGTATTAGATCCGCTTTGGATTGGACTCTCGCGGCTGTGTTGGATCCATTATGGATTGAACTTTCACAGTATCATGTTAGACCCGCTCGACATCCATTGCATTCGTCCTCTCCAAGGTTCTCATAGTCATCATTGTCACCGACGTCCCACTGGGTGTGAGTTTTCCTTGCCCTTAAGTGGGCGTACCGAGGATGTCGTAGTGGTTTGTGTTGTGGTTTGTGCAGCCCTTTGAGACACTAGTGATTTAGGGCTATATAAGTAAACATTGATTGATTGATTGATTGATGGTCAGCGCCTGAGAGCTGCGACCTACCACCATGACCTTGAACTACCTTCCCTCTGTTGCTAGATATCTGGAGATGTATGTTGTAGTATGTATATGTGCTTTGCTATGGAGGTTTTTTCTCACTCCGAACTGGGCCCCCTTAGTAGCCCTGTCTGGATTGTGTTTTTTTACTCATCCTTCCCCAGCATTTACCTTTTTCCCATCTTTTACGGGGCGCCTCACGGCGACCCATCAGCGTTCTTGTTCTGTAACCCTGTACACTGTTTGTTTGTCTAATCTGGAACAGGTTTGTGCTGAAAACAAAGTTTTGTTGTACTTGTTGCAATGACAATAAAGACCTACCAACCTGAACTCTGAATGGGTGAATTTTGGCGGAATAAACGCCTTTCTATTTATCGCTCTCGGAGCGATGACGTCAGAACGTGACGTCACCTAGGTAGTCAATCGGCCATTTTGTCAACCACATTATACACATCGAGTCAAATCAGCTCTGTTATTTTCCATTTTTTCGACTGTTTTCCGTACCTTGGAGACATCATGCCTCTTCGGTGTGTTGTCGGAGGGTGTAACTGTTAACATGTTTCTCCATATACTGGGTTAACGCATGCGCAGTGTTTATGGGCGGGATACGGAGTTAACGCATGCGCAGTGTTGATTGGCGGGAAGGAAAAAGTGTTTCCGGTTTTTCCTCTGTGCGGCAGTTGATTAAAAGTTGTGAACCAGAATAGACGTCGTGTTTATTCACCCATATTTAACATTGGTAGCAGAGGATGGTTGAGGATGGCTGCAAACTATAAAATACCGCCGAGGTTTGACGAGTCCAAGCCATACGAGTGCTGGAAAAATGAAGTTAACATTTGGATGCGCGTTACAGAACTCAATAAGAAAAAGCAAGCACTGGCTGTGGCTTTGGGACTTGAAGGGAGAGCCAGAGAAATCGCAATGGAGATATCTGCGGAGGAGTTGGACAATGACAACGGTATGACGACATTATTTGCAAAACTGGATGACGTTTTCCTGAAAGAGGAAAAGGATCGTGCATATGAAGCATACACGTACTTCGACCGCATCACCAAAAATATTTCCGTTTCAATGGTGGACTATATTATTGACTTTGAACAGCACTACAAGCGGATGAAAATGTACAATATGACACTCCCTGATGCGGTGTTAGCCTTCAAACTTCTTGACACAGCCTGCCTCGATGAGAAAGACAGGCAGCTAGCACTGACGGCTAACACGGAGCTAAGCTTCTCGTCAATGAAGTCCGCTCTCAAACGGATATTCGGAGGCAAAACAACGGGCAAGTCAAGCGAGATACAACTGAACCAGGACACAGCTTTCCTCACAGAACAGCCACAATGGAGAGGAAGACCAAACACACCGTTTCCACGTGGTCAACGAAGATCGGTGACGCCGTTACCGGGTACAAACCCACTGGATAAGTACGGTAAACGATCACGATGTGCCGTCTGTCAAAGCACATGCCACTGGGCAAAGGACTGCCCGCACAAAAAGCACGAACAAGTAAGATTGACTGAAAATGACAATTTGGATGAAGTTAATATCACGCTGTTAACGAATGATCCCCAGTCTAAAGCTGAGATTTCTATGACTGAAGCAGCAAGCTCAGCGATCATAGACACCGCCTGCACTCGCACAGTGTGTGGAGAAAAGTGGCTTGAAAGTTTTGTACAAAATCCCAATTAAAAGCAGGTAAATAAGCTAAGAAGTACAGAAAGGTCTAGCAACAGAATGTTTCGTTTTGGAGATGGAAATGTGATTCATTCCACCAGAAAAGTGCATCTACCTGCTAAAATAGGATGGACAAAGTGTAACATTGAGACAGAAGTCGTCAAAGTCAATATTCCACTCCTGCTGAGTAAAACATCATTAAAAAAGGCAGGAACTACGTTAGACATAGAAAACGACAGGGTAGTGATGTTTGAGCAGCAGATACCTCTTCAGTTTACCAGCTCAGGACATTACTGTGTAGACATAAGAGACAAAGATGACATGGAATATCAGATTCAAGATTTATGTGCTGAAGATGAAGTCCTGATTGTAACAGAAAACATGTCCACAATCAAGAAGAACAAGGTCCTCCTTAAACTTCACAGACAATTTGGCCATGCATCAGCAGATCGCCTGCATAGGCTAAATCAAAGTTCAGGGAACAAAGACCAGGACTGTCTCAATATTTTGCAACAAATAGTGGATGCATGTCACACGTGCCAAAGATATAGCAAGACAAAGCCAAAGCTAGATGTTGGTTTGCCTCTTGCTTCGGAATACAATGAAACTGTGGCGGTGGACCTGCACGAGCTTGAGTCAGGCATTTGGTATTTACATATAATGGACCATTTCACACGTTTCAGCGCTGGAAATATTGTGAAAACCAAGAAATCTTCTGTAATTGTCAACTCTTTCATCCACACATGGATAAGTGTCCTTGGTCCTCCCAAGAAGCTCTTCAGTGACAACGGAGGAGAATTTAACAATGTAGAGTTCAGGGACATGGCAGAAAACTTCAATATCGAGATCAAAACAACCGCAGGATACAGCCCATGGAGCAACGGACTGTTGGAACGTCATAATCAGACACTCACGAACATCATCCAGAAAGTTAAACACGAAAAAGATTGTGACTGGAGTACTGCCTTGGACTGGGCCTTAATGGCTAAGAACTGCATGCACAGTGTACATGGTTATAGTCCACATCAACTGGTATTTGGTCAAAATCCTAATCTTCCCAATGTATTGGTAAATGAGCTACCTGCACTACAGTGAGCACAAGAGTAGGAGAACACATATCAGCTCTGCATGCCTCAAGGAAGGCTTTTACTGAAGTTGAATGTCCAGAGAGGATAAGAAGGGCATTAAGAAAACAGCTTAGACACACAGATGAAAAATATGAGACAGGAGAAAAGGTTTACTATAAACGAGGAGATAGTGCAGAGTGGAAGGGACCAGGAGTGGTGATTGGTCAAGATGGAGCTGTTGTGTTTGGAAGACATGGAGGTACTCTAGTTAGAGTTCATCATTCACGACTTGATAAGGTGCACACACAGATTAAAGACAAGGAAATGACACAAAGTAAAGTTCACACTGAAACAGGATGTGAAAAACATGAAGAGAACATAACCGCTGATAGTGACACAGATGCTTTACACATACCATCATGTAGCTCAGATAATGAAAAAAACACAGACAGTGAAAGTGAACATGACAGTGATGGAGAGGGAAACACAAGTGAAGGTGTAATTCAAAGTGATGCACCTCAAATTAATCACAGTGCCTGTGATAATCTTCTCCCTGCTTCTAATGTGAAGTTTAAAACAGGACATATTGTAACTTACGTGAAAAGAGATACAAGTGTAACATGTAGGGCTAAAGTACTCAGTAGAGCAGGTAAAGCAACAGGAAGCTATAAAAACTGGTATAATGTGCAGCATATTGAGCCGGATGGCAGTACTGGACTAAAAGAGGCTGTTGACATGTCGTGTGTACAGCATCTTAACACTGAGTCAGCTGTCGGGGAGGCTGATGTACTCATAACAAAAGACATATCATTTGATGCAGCCAAACAGGCAGAGATAGAAAGCTGGAAAAGCAATAATGTTTTTGAAGAGACTGAAAATACAGGACAAAAGTGTATCTCCACTAGGTGGGTCTGTAGTCTCAAAGAAAGTGACACTGGTATTGTACCCAAAGCCAGACTTGTAGCAAGGGGGTTTGAAGAACTTAATTTAAAAAATCTACAAAAAGATTCACCAACCTGTGCTTCTGAATCTCTACGGCTATTGCTAAGTGTCATTTGTCAAAATCATTGGAAAGTCCATTCCATGGACATTAAGTCTGCCTTTTTACAGGGTATGGAGTTGTCGAGAGACATTTATGTCCACCCTCCTCCAGAAACTAACTGTAAGGGGGTTATTTGGAAACTAAAGAAGTGTGTGTATGGGCTTGCTGATGCATCTCTCTATTCATACAACAAGGTGAAGGAAATCATGCTGAGCACAGGTGGTAAAGTGTCACAGGTAGACCCAGCAGTATTTTATTGGCTGGATGATGAAAACACAGTGACAGGTGTACTCGCATGTCACGTAGATGATTTTATGTGGGCAGGCTCATCAAACTTTTCAGAAAATGTGATCCCTAAACTGAAGTCTGAGTTCCAAGTGGGACGTGAGGAACATGACAATTTCTGCTATTTGGGAATGGATATTGAAACTGTTAATGATTGTGTAGAGTTGCATCAGCACAGCTACATTGAAAGTCTGCACCCCATTCACTTACAGCCAGTCCGTGCTCTAGAAAGAGATGCTCCTCTTAATGAAACAGAAAAAGAACAACTCAGATCAAAAATAGGACAGATACTCTGGGTTGCAAAACAGACAAGACCTGACGTAATGTTTGATTCTTGTAGTCTGGCCTCTAGTCTAAAGAATGCGACTGTGCAATCAATTCACAATGCTAATAAGTTAGTTCGTAAACTTAAAGCTGAAAAAGTGACTTTAAAATTTCAACATTTGGGAAATGATAGTGCCTTAAACCTAACTGTATTCAGCGATGCTTCATTAGGAAATCTTCCTGATGGAGGTACACAAGAGGGCATGTTGATCACCCTAATGGGAAAAGGAGGTAAATTCTTCCCCCTTTTCTGGCAGTCCAAGAGAATTCGACGTGTGGTTCGAAGCACCCTTGCCGGAGAAACTTTGGCCATGTCGGATGGAATAGACAATGCAGTGTTTCTTGCCACCCTCTATTCTGAGCTCACTACTGGCACCGCTGGTCTAAATGCTCCAGCGTTACTTTGTGTGACTGATAATCATTCTCTCTATGATGCTCTTCGATCAACAAAACAGGTAACAGAGAAAAGGCTTCGGTTAGATATAAGTGGCATCAAAGAACTTATTCACAACAAAAAAAATACAAAAGGTACTTTGGTCAGCAACAAAAGCTCAACTGGCTGACTGTCTTACGAAAAAGGGGGCATCACCCTTGATGCTTTCGAAAGCATTGAGTGAAGGAAGATGGGTTCTTACCTAAGTTGATTGTATTGTTTCTGTTGTTTAAAAGACATGTATTTGTTCTTAAGAAACATGTGCTATTTATTTTTTTTATATAAAAGATAGGGAGATTGTTAACATGTTTCTCCATATACTGGGTTAGCGCATGCGCAGTGTTTATGGGCGGGATACGGAGTTAACGCATGCGCAGTGTTGATTGGCGGGAAGGAAAAAGTGTTTCCGGTTTTTCCTCTGTGCGGCAGTTGATTAAAAGTTGTGAACCAGAATAGACGTGTTTATTCACCCATATTTAACAGTAACAACACCATCAAGGACGGATTCAAGTTGATTTACGTAGAATGTGCATCGATTAGCAAGGCATGCTAATCGATGCTAACATGCTATTTACCGGCGATGCTAAGACAGACATGGCACAGAGATGTATGGATAACCTGCAGATACATTTCCAACGATAAAGTCAAATAAATCACAAAGGTGAGTTTTGTTGATGTTGTTGACTTATGTGCTAATCAAACATATTTGGTCGCTGCATGACTGCTATTTAGGCTAGCTGCATGTACATTTGTAGCTATATTTACATCCAGCGTTTCCTTCCACCCACATTTAATGCCAAACAAACACTTACCAATCGACAGATTTAAGTTGATCCAGTGTCACAAGATGCGAAACTTCCGATCGTTGGTCTGCACATTTTACCGGCGATGCTAAGGCAAACATGGTCGAAGAGCGTCAATAGCTATTCGCTCAATAGCTTCCGTTTCTTCTTCAATTTCGTTTTCGCTATCTGCCTCCATACTCCAACCATCCGTTTCAATACATGCGTAATCTGTTGAATCGCTTAATCCGCTGAAATCTGAGTCTGAATCCGAGCTAATAGCTTGCTGTCCTATCCACCATTTGTTTGTATTGGCATCGCTATGTGACGTCACAGGAAAATGGACAGTATCTTCGCAGATAGCGAAAATCAGGGACTTTAAAGCATTTTTTAGGGATATTCCGGGACGGGTAAAATTTGGGAAAAAAATTCCAAAAATAAAATAAGCTACTGAGAACTGATTTTTATTGGTTTTAACCCTTTTGAAATTGTGATAATGTTCCCCTTTAATGAAACTGCCTAACAATAAACCCACATAAGAAACCAAGAACTCGCCCTCGATCATTCTAGTTATGACGTCATTGGGTAGGCTTGCTCTTCATATTGTGGGAAAGACTGTCGACGCGTCACTCAGGTCGCATGGAGCTGAAGGGGGTGTGGCCTCCAGCTCCGCCTGAATTTTGGGAGATTTTCAGGAGAGGCGCTGAATTTCGGGAGTCTCCCGGAAAATCCGGGAGGATTGGCAATTATGATCATAGTTCACATAGGATTTCTCCAAGTTGTGTACTCCAAATTGCCAACAGTTAACGTATACAACTTTTTAATGCTCAACTTTATATTTTAGTCGACTAAAACTTGACTAAAGCTACAGTAAATCCATTTAGATGACTAAAATATGACTGAAACATTTTTGTGGCTAAAATCTGCTGTCACAACTAAGATGACCAAGCGGTTCTTACCCCAGCAGAACTTGCTCATCGGATGTCCCGGGACGGCCAAGCTTCCAAATAACATCTCCTTACGATGTGAGTCCGAAGGCCTGGCTAACTGATATTCTGAGCACGACAGGAGAGAATACACAACCTTAAAAAGGTATTACATGCATGCCGTAAGTGGACCGACAATGAATGATGTCATCACGGACTAACCGCTGTCCACCGCCTCCACCTCCCTGTCGATGGCGTCTTCAATCATCAGAGGACAGATGAAGAACTGCGCCCACCTGGAACACAAAAAGGTATCCAGCAGACACTAGTAAGTTCTGGAGGAGGTGGCGAGCTCACCTGTCGAGCGCCTCCCTGAAATGTTTCTTCTGTACGTCAAACTGGAAGATGGTTCTCTCGCAGTCCGTGGAGGCATTGTCACTTCCACCGTGCTTCTTGAGGAAGGCGTCGAAGCCGTTCTCCGCCGGATACTTCTCGCTACCCATGAACACCACTGAAGAGGAAGAGAAGGGAAAATGAGGAGGTGAAGGAACAGAGGAACGACGCCACTGCATATATTGAAGACAGTCTGAGGCCATTAAATGGCAACAAGGACTTTAGATTGAAGATGTTCCTCTTTAACAAGCCTGATATTTTTTACAATGACTAAATCTTCTTCCTTGGCCATTATTTTCCACAACAAAAATAATAACTTAATAAAAGAGATTTATGTCCACGCTCTTCCAATTGGCTAACCATGGCTTGTCCACCTAGCCCAAAATCCAAACCAAAAGTAGCCGCTGCCTTAACATTTACATGTGACAAAAAGAAAAATAGGCGCTAAAGGTTTTTAATCTTGACGACAAAAACAGTAAACACTTGGTTCATGCGCAAATAGCAAATCAAAAGAAAGTTGTTAGTGGATGTGGTAAAATCATGCTGTGCGACAAGGCAGTAGTAATTTCAACTTACAGGGTTTCCCTTTAATGTAATTGAATGTGGCGCATTTTTATTATCGCCACACCTTGAAAATAAGGGCTTTTTTCTACTCAAAAACTAATTCAAGTAATATATTGTAACCCCCAGAAGAAATCACACAAAGTCTTATGCTATTTTTAACTTTTATTACCAATCTTACGGCCCAACTCCAACAGGTTTTACCGCCCATGAAAAGACTTTAGTTTCCTTCCCCGCCGGACACACAACAACACATCCTCATTCTCCGCTAATCACCTTTCAGGCACAGACGGTGTTTTTGTAAACATGGGACAAACTGACATCTAATCCAAACCACACGAACATAAAACGTCAACATTAGCTGGTCATTACAGTATGATTTGATATACACATAGCCTATTATTTGTGCACTATTGAAACTTGACCACCAAAAAAAGACTTTGATCACCAAAAACCATGCTACCGAAACCGAATGTAAAAAAAAAAAAATGCACTGGAGCGTTGTCAGCATGTCTGCAATGTGGACGTGATTTTTATATATATTGCAGATATACCTGCACGTAGGGTGTGGCGGTATATGGAGTTTGTAAGATATATATATATATTTTTTTTAAACGAGATATGAATTAAGAAAATATCGTAATACCAATATCATTTATTTCACGTTAAAATGACCAATATAAGGGAATATTCAAGCAAGCGATTTATATGTTTAAAAAAGTAGTGGAATATGGCAATACAGTGACATTAAAAAATATTTTTTATTAATTTGTCAATAAAATTGTTATATCTAAACCTCTGTATAACAACATAAGCTTATTAAGCTTAAAAGAAACAACACAGCAGTCTTTCCTGGTCTCCCAGCGTGGTTCTAGTGAAGCTAGGTGCTACACACGCTCCATCATATCCTGCTATGGCAAAAACATCATTGTCCCTGAGGTCACAAGTGGTCATTAAAAGTCATTAAAAGTCTGTCAACACTTGAAAAAATCTCAATAAAGTACCTTGTACAAAAAGCAGCAACAATTGAAAAGCTAGCAAAATTATTTCAAATAGTGTGTCAAACAAGTGACTGATTATTTTTTGGGAGAGGGGTCAAGTTATACCAGGGATTGGCAACCCAAAATTTTGAAAGAGCCACATTGGACCAAAAATACAAAAACACATCTGTCTGGAGCCGCAAAAAATGAAAAACCGTATGTAAGTGTTAAAATGAAGTAGGGGTGTAACGGTACACAAAAATTTCGGTTTGGTACGTACCTCGGTTTAGAGGTCACGGTTCGGTTCATTTTCGGTACAGTAAGAAAACAACAAAGTATACATTTTTGGGTTATTTATTTACCAAATTTGTAAACAATGGCTTCATCCTTTTAACATTGGGAACACTATAATAATTCTGCCCACGTTAATCCACATTAAACTGCCTCAAGTTGTTGCTTTGATTAAATACAATGGCAAAAAACTTTCTTCTACATATAAAAAGTGCAACATTAAACAGTTTCCATTGAAACTGTTTAATGTCAACTCATCATGCTTAATTTATTACAGCATTTGGGAAGCCTGTAGTTGACTTTTATTATGTAAATGTTGTATTTTTATCAACATGTGATAGCAGGGACCATGCTATTCAAAACTAGGCTGCTACATTACTAATGATTCATGTAACTATAGCTGCAAAATAGTACAATAGAAATAGGAGAGACTATTCATCCCTAAACACAATAGAGTTCAATGAAATAACAGACAGACAGGGCTTTGCTACCCCTAACACACACACACACACACACACACACACACACACTGCTGCTCCTAACAGACACACACACACACACACACACACACACACACACACACACACGCACGCACACACTAACACACACACACAGCAAAATGAGCTAACGTTACGCTAAAAGCTAATTAGCCTTCACCTCAAGCCTATACTGTGAGCTAGCTGAGCTGCAGTTTAAGTTTCTAGAAGGTCAACGGGCTCATAGTGATGTTTGTAATAGTTGTGACTGGGAAGTGTTTAGTATAATTTGGGTAGAGTCCGCTGCTCCCCTGCTAAAGAAATATCTGCTCGACGCTAAAGCATGGACTACATCGCTCTGAAAATGCACTGCTGATTGGCTTTGTATGTAACCAATCAGATGGTTGTGTGGGCGGGACAATGCTGGGTGCTCACTACTCAGACAGAGGCAGAAAGCAGAGCAGCTTGTGAAGACTTCTGCTTCCAAACTCGTTCCGTACGCCCGCCTGCCGAACTGAAACCCCCGTACCGAAACGGTTCAATACAAATACATGTACCGTGACACATGATGTAAGTGTCCATATTAGCGTACTATCAAAATGCCTTTGATGATGTAAGTGTCTATATTAGTTATATTAGCCTACTATCAAAATGACTTTAAAAGTCTTATATAAGTGTTATAATGAAGACAACACATGATGTAAGTGTCTATATTAGCCTACTATCAAAATGCCTTTAAAAGTCTTATATAAGTGTTATAATGGCTATGAGTTGTTGTTTTTTTCCCTTGGCCTCAGTCTGCACCCCCACTCCAGGGCCTAGGCTAAGACCGATTTTTTATTTTATTTTAATCTTCTATTTTTTCCTCCTCCCCCCCTTGTTTACCTGTATGTCATCTTTTTTGTAAGGGGCGCTGGAAGCTGGCAGACCCGTCAGCGATCCTGTTCTGTCTCCCTGTAATGTTTGTCTGATCTTGAATGGGATAGTGCTGAAAATTGTAATTTTCCTGAAGGAACTCTCCTGACGGAATAAATAAAGTACTATCTATCTATCTAATGAAGACAACACATGATGTAAGTGTCTATATTAGCCTACTATCAAAATGCCTTTAAAAGTCTTATATAAGTGTTATAATGAAGACAACACATAATGTAAGTGTCTATGCCCTGTCATGGTCCAAGTGTAATGCCCCCACTCGACATCTATTTCATAAATATCATCTCTTAAGACAGACAGAGTTCAATATTTATCAAAATGCTTGTTTAACCTATCAAGTCATTTACAGGCTGAATCTTAGGCTCTGTAGTTTGGTTCCTATCTACCATCCCCAGCATGCCCACAACACTCCTAACTTAGATCTGATAACAGGTAAACATGGTCTACTGGCTTGTACCGCTCACAGTGTCGTATGCAGGGGACCAAAGATCTGGAACCAGCTTAATGAGAGCCTCAAGATGCTGTATCCATTCTCCAACTTCAAAAAGAAACTGAAAACTTACCGATTAACCACATATCTTTAATGCCTCATGTGGGGTAGACTGCTGTTGGGTTTTGCATGGTTGAATGAATGTATGTATGTATGTATGTATGTATGTGTGTGTGTGTGTGTGTATGTATGTATGTATGTATGTGTGTGTGTGTGTGTATGTATGTATGTATGTATGTATGTATGTGTGTGTGTATGTATGTATGTATGTGCTTGCTTTGGTACTATTATCTTGTGTTTATCATATAGCGTTGTTGTTGTTTTGTTTTTGTTGTTGTGCTTGCTACCATGTTTCATCTTTCCATGTATATACTGTCCTTTGGACCCCCTGTCAAAAGCTTCTTCTCGCTTATTTGGGGGACCCTTTCACGTACCAACATCTTTAAATGATGACATTCACCACTATTGTAAATGTTGTATGGTTTTGTGAATAAACTTGTAAACTTATATTGGCCTACTATCAAAATGCCTTTAAAAGTCTTATATAAGTGTTATAATGAAGACAACACATGATGTAAGTGTCTATATTAGCTATATTAGCCTACTATCAAAATGATTACAAGTCGCAGGCTGACGCAAATCTTCGTTGACAGAAAGGTTGATATGTAATATTTATTCTACACATTTTTTCAACATTGGAACCCATTAGCAAATCAGAGGCTAATCAGAAGGTGAGATAACTCCTGCAAATGAGTGTCTCAGAATGGCTAAAGGTATAGATGTGTGTGTCCAAGTTAAAGAAAACAGCGGACTGTCTTCTTCTAATATATTAGTTACAATCTTTGCAAGCAAGGTAACGTATGCTGTGGTCTGGAACAACATGGCACACAAACAACTATGAGAAACGCAGACAATATAATACAGATAATGTGTCATGACACATGCAAATATAAATTACACACAGAGAGGATAAAAGTAAAGGATATTAAATGAGCTCAATTATAGCTAAAAACGAGGCATAATGATGCAATATGTACATACAGCTAGCCTAAATAGCATGTTAGCAGTGAATAGCTTGCAGTTTTGCAGTGACCAAATATGTCTGATTAGCACTCCAACAAGTCAATAACATCAACAAGGTTCAGCTTTGTGCATTCAGGCACAGCATAAAACGTTTGGTGGACAAAATGAGACAAGGAACGAGTGCATGTAAACAAACTGTTGCATCACAGTCCATACTATGGTGAGTTCAAGGACCGCCAAAAGGAGGACAAAAGTGTGATGAGTGAAGCAGACACACCAACATATTCAACAGTGCTAGCTCTAACAATTGGGAAGCTTTGTGTCATGTTTGTTCTCAAACTAAAAACAAAAACATAATTTTTCCGCCATCTTTTTCTATTTTCAATCCTTTTTCAAAAATGCTCCAGGGAGACACTGGGGCAGCACTAAAGAGCCACGGGCTGCTTTGTGGGAAGTGTGAATGATTTATGGAGCAGGACTTACTGTGCTCAAGGAAGTGGGCGAGGCCAGGGAGGTCGTCAGGGTCACTGAAGCTACCCACATTGATGCACAATGCAGCCGCAGCCTGGACACACACACACACACACACACACACACACACACACACACACACACACACACACACACACACACATTAAATCTATGATAATTCATCCATTATTTGTCTCCCACCTGCTTCTCTTTCTTCTTCTTGGCTACATTGTCCTCATCCAGCTCGTCAAAGTCGCTGTCCTGTTCCTCCTCTTCATTTTCCTCCTCTTCCTCTTCTGATCCCTCACCAGAATCTTCTTCACTGTCCTCCCCCTCGTCCCCAGCCTCCCCCTGGCCCACTTCCTCTCCGTTGCCATCAGTCCTGCTGAAGTCGGAGATGAGCAAGGCTCTCAGGCCGTTACTGAGCTGGATAAATCTGCATGGGAAAGCACACACCAGATGAAGATTGCTCACTTCATCCCACGCTCCCTCCCACCTGTATTTCTTAGGGTCACTGGGCGATTTGATGATCTCCGGGTCTCCCTGGTCGTCAGACTCCGCAGTCCTAAAATCCTGCTGAGTTGGGGGCTCACCTTGGTCTGGAGCACAGACCTGCTGAGGTGGGGGTTGACCTAGGTCTGGAGCACAGACCTGACCTGACGTGTTGCCAGCGCCGACTGACTTGTTGGTCTGAGGCATTCTCACAGTGCTGCAACATGGAGAGATTCTTTACTGTTGTTTCTTACATTCTCACACAGTGCTGCAACATGCAGACATTCACACATTCTTTACTGTTGTTTCTTACATTCTCACACAGTGCTGCAACATGCAGATATTCTTTACTGTTGTTTCTTACATTCTCACACAGTGCTGCAACATGCAGATATTCACACATTCTTTACTGTTGTTTCTTACATTCTCACACAGTGCTGCAACATGCAGATATTCTTTACTGTTATTTCTTACATTCTCACACAGTGCTGCAACATGCAGATATTCACACATTCTTTACTGTTGTTTCTTACATTCTCACACAGTGCTGCAACATGCAGATATTCACACATTCTTTACTGTTGTTTCTTACATTCTCACACAGTGCTGCAACATGCAGATATTCTTTACTGTTATTTCTTACATTCTCACACAGTGCTGCAACATGCAGATATTCACACATTCTTTACTGTTGTTTCTTACATTCTCACACAGTGCTGCAACATGCAGATATTCTTTACTGTTATTTCTTACATTCTCACACAGTGCTGCAACATGCAGATATTCTTTACTGTTGTTTCTTACATTCTCACACAGTGCTGCAACATGCAGATATTCACACATTCTTTACTGTTGTTTCTTACATTCTCACACAGTGCTGCAACATGCAGATATTCTTTACTGTTATTTCTTACATTCTCACACAGTGCTGCAACATGCAGATATTCACACATTCTTTACTGTTGTTTCTTACATTCTCACACAGTGCTGCAACATGCAGATATTCACACATTCTTTACTGTTGTTTCTTACATTCTCACACAGTGCTGCAACATGCAGATATTCTTTACTGTTATTTCTTACATTCTCACACAGTGCTGCAACATGCAGATATTCTTTACTGTTGTTTCTTACATTCTCACACAGTGCTGCAACATGCAGATATTCACACATTCTTTACTGTTGTTTCTTACATTCTCACACAGTGCTGCAACATGCAGATATTCTTTACTGTTGTTTCTTACATTCTCACACAGTGCTGCAACATGCAGATATTCTTTACTGTTGTTTCTTACATTCTCACACAGTGCTGCAACATGCAGATATTCACACATTCTTTACTGTTGTTTCTTACATTCTCACACAGTGCTGCAACATGCAGATATTCACACATTCTTTACTGTTGTTTCTTACATTCTCACACAGTGCTGCAACATGCAGATATTCACACATTCTTTACTGTTGTTTCTTACATTCTCACACAGTGCTGCAACATGCAGATATTCACACATTCTTTACTGTTGTTTCTTACATTTACACACAGTGCTGCAACATGCAGATATTCTTTACTGTTGTTTCTTACATTATCACAGAGTGCTGCACATGCAGATATTCACACATTCTTTACTGTTGTTTCTTACATTCTCACACAGTGCTGCAACATGCAGATATTCACACATTCTTTACTGTTGTTTCTTACATTCTCACACAGTGCTGCAACATGCAGATATTCACACATTCTTTACTGTTGTTTCTTACATTTACACACAGTGCTGCAACATGCAGATATTCTTTACTGTTGTTTCTTACATTATCACAGAGTGCTGCACATGCAGATATTCACACATTCTTTACTGTTGTTTCTTACATTCTCACACAGTGCTGCAACATGCAGATATTCACACATTCTTTACTGTTGTTTCTTACATTCTCACACAGTGCTGCAACATGCAGATATTCACACATTCTTTACTGTTGTTTCTTACATTCTCACACAGTGCTGCAACATGCAGATATTCACACATTCTTTACTGTTGTTTCTTACATTTACACACAGTGCTGCAACATGCAGATATTCTTTACTGTTGTTTCTTACATTCTCACAGAGTGCTGCACATGCAGATATTCACACATATTCTTTACTATTGTTTCTTCGACAAACATCCCATCTTCAGTTTTCAGCTACTGTATTAAGATGCATTATATGTTTAAACGAGATGAATTGTGTAAAAAAGAAGACAAGAGGCTTGAGTTTGTCATGTTAGCTTTGACTTAATCCCGGTGCCGAATCAAGCTAGCTATCTTAAATCTGCCTTGAAAAGACGCGTGGATTCCGTGGCTCAGCAGCCTATTACGTCACATGTCGTCCACAATACGACACAGCACTTGGAAATCAATCAAATAGATCATTAAGGGACTTACCGACGATTATTTGATGTTGTTGGAGTTAAAGAAGCGCCCAGGCCAACGCAGTCAGGAGCCTCATTGGGAGCCGAAAGGAAGCCTGTGATTGGCTGAGGACGAGCCTTCTCCGCTACAAGGAAGCCTGTGATTGGCTGAGAACGAGCCTTCTCGCTACAACAAGGAAGCCTGTGATTGGCTGAGAACGAGCCATCTCGTTGCAACAAGGAAGCCTGTGATTGGCTGAGAACGAGACTTTCCTGCTACAAGGAAGCCTGTGATTGGCTGAAAACGAGCCTTCTCGCAACAAGGAAGCCTGTGATTGGCTGAGGACGAGCCTTCTCTGCTTCAACAAGGAAGCCTGTGATTGGCTGAAGACGAGCCTTCTCAGCTACAACAGGGCACCTGATTGGTGAACTGATTGACCACTTCCGCTTCTTTCTCACGATTTCAGCAGGTTTTTTTCTGGGTGTGCTTTATTTATCTATTCATTTATTTCAAGTGCAGGAATTGTCTCCAGCACTCCCGCCACCCCGAAAGTGACAAGCGGTAGAAACATGGATGGATGGAATTGTACAGAGAAAGAATTCCAATGTAAAACATGAGTACCAATTGTCACATATGCATGTCCACTAGATGGCACTATTGTCCTGTTTAAAAGGTGTCACAACATGGCTGTTTACGGCAGACCAACTGCTTTACGGTAGACGGAAACGTGACTGTTGTTGTGTGTTGTTCCCGCGCTGGGAGGACGTGAATGAAAACTGCCTAACAATACATTAATTAATGAAAACTGACTAACAATAAATTAATTAATGAAAACTGCCTAACAATAATTTAATTAATGAAAACCGCCTAACAATAAATCAATGAAAACTGCCTAACAATAAATTAATGAAAACTGCCTAACAATAAATTAATTATTGAAAACTGCCTAACAATAAAGTTTATTGTAGGCAGTTTATTGAATAAACCCACATAAAGAAACCGAGACCTCGCCCTCGATCATTCTACACTAATTATAAGATGAGAGGTGCCTTTTAATAAAGAATCACATCTATGAATGTCAAAGTCATAATGAAATAAAAAAGGTCAAATAAAATGAAAAGTTACAAATGTTAGAAGAAAAGGTCATAAATATGGAAATTATGAGATCAACAAATTTACCATTTAACATTGTAGGCAATAATCGTATATAAATTGAGTCGAAATGAAAAGAAAGTCAAGATTATGAGATAAAAAGTAAATTGTGAGATAATACATCGAAATAATGAGATAATAAAGTTAAAACTTTGAGATTATCAATCGACTTTCTTTTTTAGGGCTTCCATAGATTTTGGCTTTTCAAAATTAGGCAATTCTTATCTTATAAATTGAGTCAAAATTATAAGATAAAAGTGGACTTTGTATGACTTACTTTTAGGGTGTTTTTTTTTTTTTTTTGAGACAAAAAAATCTGACTGTGCCAACATTTTATGTTCTATTACATTTTTGGGAAAAATTAATAAAAAACATTGAAGCTCAGTTTGGTCAGAACTACCACATGAATATGAAATCATATATAAAAAATGAATTGAGGAGGATCTTTCTTCTCCTTTAAATGTACTATTTGTGTAAAAGTCAAATCAGACAAACACTACAATTAAAGATTGTTAATATTTTACTACACTGTACTAAATTGCATCTATGATATACAAACATTGACAATATTTGTACAATCACTTTGTGCTTGTCTTCCAAATGGGACTGAAACTGTAAGACAACAAGTGTACATCAACTTTCTCAACACAGCAAATAAAAAAACTTTTACAGCATTACAACTTCTAAATCTATCGTGTACAAAGTCACCGGAATGAATCAACAACATAGTCATCGGTTACGCACAAATCGTGAGCTGTGAGACGCATTTTTGGCAGAAGATTGGACCGGAAATGCACTCAAAGTTGTATCTTTTCTTTGCTGTTTTGTTAGCACACCCACGTTATTTCATCAGCTCAAAGATACTGTGCACAAACACAACAGTTAATATCAAGATTATTAAATGCAGCACACACACACACACACACACACACACAGGGAGGGAACCACAACAAGGTCTTCTCCACCGCCATGTGGACCCCAGAGTACAAGCTACATGACACTCCTCCATCGAGTTTCACGCCCTTTTTCATTCTTTGTTTGCTAAGTGTGATTATTGACGCCTGATGCGGGCTTACAATGGCGGCTGCGACTCGGCCTGAGAGTTGTGCGTTGGTGACAACCAAAGAAATGAAAAGTTTTGCCTGAAGAGACAAAAAAAGAAAGAGGGAGGCTACCCGGGCAAAAGGACAGTCAAGGGTCAACATTGCCCTGGCATTCAGGCTGACGATGGCGGCTGCGACTCGGCCTGAGAGTTGTGCGTTGGTGACAACCAAAGAAATGAAAAGTTTTGCCTGAAGAGACAAAAAAAGAAAGAGGGAGGCTACCCGGGCAAAAGGACAGTCAAGGGTCAACATTGCCCTGGCATTCGGGCTGAGGATGGCGGCTGCGACTTGGCCCGAAAGTTGTGCGTTGGTGACGCGGCCTGAGGGCGCCCTTCAAGTCGAATAAGGATTGTTCTAAAACGTGGCGGCCAGTCAAAATGCGGAAATAGTATTTGTCCTTTTGTTGGTTTGTTTTAAGTTTGCTCCAAAACAAACAAAGAAATGATAAGTTTTGCCTGAAGAGACAAAAAGAAGAAAGAGGGAGGCTACCCGGGCAAAAGGACAGTCAAGGATCAACATTGCCCCGGCCTTTGGGCTGAGGATGGCGGCTGCGACTCGGCCTGAGAGTTGTGCGTTGGTGACGCGGCCTGGGGGCGCCCTTCAAGTCGACTACGGATTGTTCTAGAACGTAGCTCAGTGAGAAGCGGCCAGTCAAAGGGTGAAAACAGTATTTCTCCTTCCGTTGGTTTGTTCTAAGTTTGCTTCGTTTTTCAAAAATGGCGCGAGAATAAGTTCAATGAGTTCCTATGGCGTGAATGTGAAGACAAAAGCTTTTTTGATTCGTCTCCTTGGCCAGCTCGTCGGCCATCTTTCCCTTCCTCATTGGAACAAATTGAAGTGGCGGATGAAGTAACTTGCGTTGTTCCTCGGCGGAGGGAGGCTGACACAATGACAACAACAAGAAGACAGATGGCAGGCAAACAAGTGGAAGTGTGTGTGAGACTGAGGAATGTGAGCACACTTGATCCACGCCATGGCGGCGACTCATCAGCAGCACTTCTGAGGTAGCTGGGCCGGCTTGTCGCTCAGTCTGGCCGTCTTGGTGCCGGGGGCCGCCGGGGCCTCCACGTCCACCCGCTCGGACATCTTGACGCAGATGACGTCCACCAGGCGCTCGAAGACTTGCCGCACGTTGATGTTCTCCTTGGCGCTGGCCTCGTAATATTCCAGACCTGGATGCACAAAGACAACGTGGCCCCCCGCTGGTCAGTGCTGGGAACTTCATGCTGACGCTAAAGTCCTGGGTTGGTTTTTGTTCATTTATCACGGCTGACACAAGTCTCTCACACCCACATATGAACAACACAAGTCTCTCACACCCACATGTGAACAACACAAGTCTCTCACACCCACATGTGAACAACACAAGTCTCTCACACCCACATATGAACAACACAAGTCTCTCACACCCACATATGAACAACACAAGTCTCTCACACCCACATGTGAACAACACAAGTCTCTCACACCCACATATGAACAACACAAGTCTCTCACACCCACATGTGAACAACACAAGTCTCTCACACCCATATATGAACAACACAAGTCTCTCACACCCACATATGAACAACACAAGTCTCTCACACCCACATATGAACAACACAAGTCTCTCACACCCACATGTGAACAACACAAGTCTCTCACACCCACATGTGAACAACACAAGTCTCTCACACCCACATGTGAACAACACAAGTCTCTCACACCCACATGTGAACAACACAAGTCTCTCACACCCACATATGAACAACACAAGTCTCTCACACCCACATATGAACAACACAAGTCTCTCACACCCACATGTGAACAACACAAGTCTCTCACACCCACATATGAACAACACAAGTCTCTCACACCCACATGTGAACAACACAAGTCTCTCACACCCACATGTGAACAACACAAGTCTCTCACACCCACATGTGAACAACACAAGTCTCTCACACCCACATGTGAACAACACAAGTCTCTCACACCCACATATGAACAACACAAGTCTCTCACACCCACATATGAACAACACAAGTCTCTCACACCCACATATGAACAACACAAGTCTCTCACACCCACATTAGAACAACACAAGTCTCTCACACCCACATATGAACAACACAAGTCTCTCACACCCACATGTGAACAACACAAGTCTCTCACATCCACATGTGAACAACACAAGTCTCTCACACCCACATGTGAACAACACAAGTCTCTCACACCCACATATGAACAACACAAGTCTCTCACACCCACATATGAACAACACAAGTCTCTCACACCCACATGTGAACAACACAAGTCTCTCACACCCACATATGAACAACACAAGTCTCTCACACCCACATATGAACAACACAAGTCTCTCACACCCACATATGAACAACACAAGTCTCTCACACCCACATATGAACAACACAAGTCTCTCACACCCACATATGAACAACACAAGTCTCTCACACCCACATGTGAACAACACAAGTCTCTCACACCCACATGTGAACAACACAAGTCTCTCACACCCACATGTGAACAACACAAGTCTCTCACACCCACATGTGAACAACACAAGTCTCTCACACCCACATATGAACAACACAAGTCTCTCACACCCACATATGAACAACACAAGTCTCTCACACCCACATATGAACAACACAAGTCTCTCACACCCACATATGAACAACACAAGTCTCTCACACCCACATATGAACAACACAAGTCTCTCACACCCACATATGAACAACACAAGTCTCTCACACCCACATATGAACAACACAAGTCTCTCACACCCACATATGAACAACACAAGTCTCTCACACCCACATATGAACAACACAAGTCTCTCACACCCACATATGAACAACACAAGTCTCTCACACCCACATATGAACAACACAAGTCTCTCACACCCACATATGAACAACACAAGTCTCTCACACCCACATATGAACAACACAAGTCTCTCACACCCACATATGAACAACACAAGTCTCTCACACCCACATGTGAACAACACAAGTCTCTCACACCCACATATGAACAACACAAGTCTCTCACACCCACATGTGAACAACACAAGTCTCTCACACCCACATATGAACAACACAAGTCTCTCACACCCACATATGAACAACACAAGTCTCTCACACCCACATGTGAACAACACAAGTCTCTCACACCCACATATGAACAACACAAGTCTCTCACACCCACATATGAACAACACAAGTCTCTCACACCCACATATGAACAACACAAGTCTCTCACACCCACATGTGAACAACACAAGTCTCTCACACCCACATGTGAACAACACAAGTCTCTCACACCCACATGTGAACAACACAAGTCTCTCACACCCACATATGAACAACACAAGTCTCTCACACCCACATATGAACAACACAAGTCTCTCACACCCACATATGAACAACACAAGTCTCTCACACCCACATTAGAACAACACAAGTCTCTCACACCCACATATGAACAACACAAGTCTCTCACACCCACATGTGAACAACACAAGTCTCTCACATCCACATGTGAACAACACAAGTCTCTCACACCCACATGTGAACAACACAAGTCTCTCACACCCACATATGAACAACACAAGTCTCTCACACCCACATATGAACAACACAAGTCTCTCACACCCACATGTGAACAACACAAGTCTCTCACACCCACATATGAACAACACAAGTCTCTCACACCCACATATGAACAACACAAGTCTCTCACACCCACATATGAACAACACAAGTCTCTCACACCCACATATGAACAACACAAGTCTCTCACACCCACATATGAACAACACAAGTCTCTCACACCCACATGTGAACAACACAAGTCTCTCACACCCACATATGAACAACACAAGTCTCTCACACCCACATGTGAACAACACAAGTCTCTCACACCCACATATGAACAACACAAGTCTCTCACACCCACATATGAACAACACAAGTCTCTCACACCCACATATGAACAACACAAGTCTCTCACACCCACATATGAACAACACAAGTCTCTCACACCCACATGTGAACAACACAAGTCTCTCACACCCACATGTGAACAACACAAGTCTCTCACACCCACATATGAACAACACAAGTCTCTCACACCCACATGTGAACAACACAAGTCTCTCACACCCACATATGAACAACACAAGTCTCTCACACCCACATATGAACAACACAAGTCTCTCACACCCACATGTGAACAACACAAGTCTCTCACACCCACATATGAACAACACAAGTCTCTCACACCCACATATGAACAACACAAGTCTCTCACACCCACATATGAACAACACAAGTCTCTCACACCCACATGTGAACAACACAAGTCTCTCACACCCACATATGAACAACAAAAGTCTCTCACACCCACATGTGAACAACACAAGTCTCTCACACCCACATATGAACAACACAAGTCTCTCACACCCACATATGAACAACACAAGTCTCTCACACCCACATGTGAACAACACAAGTCTCTCACACCCACATGTGAACAACACAAGTCTCTCACACCCACATGTGAACAACACAAGTCTCTCACACCCACATATGAACAACACAAGTCTCTCACACCCACATATGAACAACACAAGTCTCTCACACCCACATGTGAACAACACAAGTCTCTCACACCCACATGTGAACAACACAAGTCTCTCACACCCACATATGAACAACACAAGTCTCTCACACCCACATGTGAACAACACAAGTCTCTCACACCCACATATGAACAACACAAGTCTCTCACACCCACATGTGAACAACACAAGTCTCTCACACCCACATATGAACAACACAAGTCTCTCACACCCACATGTGAACAACACAAGTCTCTCACACCCACATGTGAACAACACAAGTCTCTCACACCCACATGTGAACAACACAAGTCTCTCACACCCACATGTGAACAACACAAGTCTCTCACACCCACATATGAACAACACAAGTCTCTCACACCCACATATGAACAACACAAGTCTCTCACACCCACATGTGAACAACACAAGTCTCTCACACCCACATATGAACAACACAAGTCTCTCACACCCACATATGAACAACACAAGTCTCTCACACCCACATGTGAACAACACAAGTCTCTCACACCCACATATGAACAACACAAGTCTCTCACACCCACATATGAACAACACAAGTCTCTCACACCCACATGTGAACAACACAAGTCTCTCACACCCACATGTGAACAACACAAGTCTCTCACACCCACATATGAACAACACAAGTCTCTCACACCCACATATGAACAACACAAGTCTCTCACACCCACATATGAACAACACAAGTCTCTCACACCCACATATGAACAACACAAGTCTCTCACACCCACATGTGAACAACACAAGTCTCTCACACCCACATGTGAACAACACAAGTCTCTCACACCCACATATGAACAACACAAGTCTCTCACACCCACATATGAACAACACAAGTCTCTCACACCCACATATGAACAACACAAGTCTCTCACACCCACATGTGAACAACACAAGTCTCTCACACCCACATGTGAACAACACAAGTCTCTCACACCCACA
Source organism: Nerophis ophidion (assembly GCF_033978795.1). Classification (NCBI taxonomy): domain Eukaryota; kingdom Metazoa; phylum Chordata; class Actinopteri; order Syngnathiformes; family Syngnathidae; genus Nerophis; species Nerophis ophidion. Next base: position 551,919 of record NC_084636.1, on the reverse strand, counting down.
TGTGAACAACACAAGTCTCTCACACCCACATATGAACAACACAAGTCTCTCACACCCACATATGAACAACACAAGTCTCTCACACCCACATGTGAACAACACAAGTCTCTCACACCCACATGTGAACAACACAAGTCTCTCACACCCACATGTGAACAACACAAGTCTCTCACACCCACATATGAACAACACAAGTCTCTCACACCCACATATGAACAACACAAGTCTCTCACACCCACATATGAACAACACAAGTCTCTCACACCCACATATGAACAACACAAGTCTCTCACACCCACATATGAACAACACAAGTCTCTCACACCCACATATGAACAACACAAGTCTCTCACACCCACATATGAACAACACAAGTCTCTCACACCCACATGTGAACAACACAAGTCTCTCACACCCACATGTGAACAACACAAGTCTCTCACACCCACATGTGAACAAGAAAAGAAAGACGGTGTTGCTAACAAAATTGGTTCTAATGCTAAACAGTTTTAATAATAAATGTTGACCCTTAAAATCGGTTTTGTTTTATTTTGTTGTATGTGAATGCATGGTGCAATGATAAGTTCGCAATATGTGTCCAGCAGGGGTCACCAACCTTTTTGAAAGCAAATGCTACTTCTTGGGTACTGATCAGGGGCGTCGCCAGACATATTTCACTGGGGCACGTGCCCCACTGTTGATCTGCAGTGCCCCAGTAAAAATTTCACCAATAAAAAAAAACAAAACGCTTCAGAGTTTTAAGTCTACATAACATAGACAACAGCACACATACTACTTAGTATGGTCATTGATTGCTACTGTATTCACTTCACTAACAATGAGCACATGGCTAATTAATATGGTAATTTATTCACGTGTGGATGAGACTTCGAGAGAGAGTGAGAGAGAGAGAGAGAGAGAGAGAGAGAGAGAGAGAGAGAGAGAGAGAGAGAGAGAGAGAGAGAGAGAGAGAATGAGAATCACTGCTGAGGTAGGTAACGTTAGCCAACAACAATTTGTTAATTACATTATTTTGATTTTGATTTGACTCAAACTGTAACTCCTAGATGGAATTAAGAAAGTTATTGTCCCGCAGCAGAGAAGAAGCAGCAGGAATGAGAGATGTAAGTGAAGTCCTAGCTAGCTACGCAACATCATTGTCTTAAGTTGATGCTAAGTTAGCTAACATTATTCCTTGTATCAAGACAAACATATTTATTAAGTTGATGCTAAGTTAGCAAACATTATTCCTTGTATCAAGACAAACATATTCATTAAGTTGATGCTAAGTTAGCTAACATTATTCCTTGTATCAAGACAAACATATTCATTAAGTTGATGCTAAGTGAGCTAACATTATTCCTTGTATCAAGACAAACATATTCATTAAGTTGATGCTAAGTTAGCTAACATTATTCCTTGTATCAAGACAAACATATTCATTAAGTTGATGCTAAGTGAGCTAACATTATTCCTTGTATCAAGACCAACATATTCATTAAGTTGATGCTAAGTGAGCTAACATTATTCCTTGTATCAAGACAAACATATTCATTAAGTTGATGCTAAGTGAGCTAACATTATTCCTTGTATCAAGACAAACATATTCATTAAGTTGATGCTAAGTTAGCTAACATTATTCCTTGTATCAAGACAAACATATTCATTAAGTTGATGCTAAGTGAGCTAACATTATTCCTTGTATCAAGACAAACATATTCATTAAGTTGATGCTAAGTTAGCTAACATTATTCCTTGTATCAAGACAAACATATTCATTAAGTTGATGCTAAGTGAGCTAACATTATTCCTTGTATCAAGACAAACATATTCATTAAGTTGATGCTAAGTGAGCTAACATTATTCCTTGTATCAAGACAAACATATTCATTAAGTTGATGCTAAGTGAGCTAACATTATTCCTTGTATCAAGACAAACATATTCATTAAGTTGATGCTAAGTTAGCTAACATTATTCCTTGTATCAAGACAAACATATTCATTAAGTTGATGCTAAGTGAGCTAACATTATTCCTTGTATCAAGACAAACATATTCATTAAGTTGATGCTAAGTGAGCTAACATTATTCCTTGTATCAAGACAAACATATTCATTAAGTTGATGCTAAGTGAGCTAACATTATTCCTTGTATCAAGACAAACATATTCATTAAGTTGATGCTAAGTTAGCTAACATTATTCCTTGTATCAAGACAAACATATTCATTAAGTTGATGCTAAGTGAGCTAACATTATTCCTTGTATCAAGACAAACATATTCATTAAGTTGATGCTAAGTTAGCTAACATTATTCCTTGTATCAAGACAAACATATTCATTAAGTTGATGCTAAGTTAGCTAACATTATTCCTTGTATCAAGACAAACATATTCATTTGCTGTACGAGCTGTCGGGGGAATTTCCAATGAAGATGAAACATCATGTTGGTTATTGTCTGCTGCTTCTGCATCAAAGATGATTTGGAGTCAGCATGTGTGAGTTGAGTGCTTCTCAAATGCTTTATCTTCAGGAAGAAAAACATTTTTCCATATCATCAAGTCGTGAGCCAAATTTTTAAATCATTCATGTTTATTTCCCAGAAAAATAGCAGAGTAGACTTGTCTTGTTAATCGCTGTGACTTTGACTAAAATAATCTTGTTTTGTCAGCAGAAAAATGGCTACAGCTAAAGCATCTGCTTTTGTTTCCAGAAAAAATAGTAACATTTCTGTATTTGTTTTCAGAAAGATGGCTGAAAATATCGGGTTTTGTTGCCCCATTTAGATTTTTAAACAATATATTTCCATGTCTGTCCTGAGTCCTCCTCCAACTTGTTAGTCGCTTTGCCTTTTGCTAAAATACTCACTAATAGTCATTAGAAAAATGGCTAAAAATATCTGGTTTTGTTGCCACAATTTGATTTTTTTCTCCCTAAACTTTTTTTTTTCATGCACACATGTGACTGCGACTCACTGAAAATGACACACAATCCACTTTTATGTCGCGTCACAGCAGTTGGGAACCACTGGTCAACTGTATAACAGTTACTGTAATATTTGCATGTCTGTCCAGAGTGATTGAGCACTTTGCAAAAATGAAAAGGAGACGTTACAGTGGGGCGGCATAGCTCGGTTGGTAGAGCGGCTGTGCCAGCAACTTGAGGGTTGCAGGTTCGATTCCTGCTTGTGCCATCCTAGTTACTGCCGTTGTGTCCTTGGGCAAGACACTTTACCCACCTGCTCCCAGTGCCACCCACACTGGTTTAAATGTAACTTAGATATTGGGTGTCACTATGGAAAGCGCTTTGAGTCACTTGAGAAAAGCGCTATATAAATATAATTCACTTCACTTCACTTCTCAGAAAATGATTCCCTGAACAGACACACAACAGTTGTTCATTTATTCTACTACTGTGGCTTTATTGTTTTGTGAATATTTGATAGTTTTGTGTATCTGAAATAGGATTAGCCACATTGCCAGAAATGGAAATTAAATAATATAAAAGAACTCAGAGATGTAGGGCTGCTTTATTTTTTGTTTTACTTTTGTAGATGTTAAATTTGCAGATGATTACTGCAATAAATATTTCAAAAAGATTCATTGCTCTTCCTTTTTGCTTTTACCAGTAGCAGTTTAGAAGTCTGGAGTCAAAAAGTGCACAAGTAGGTCAAATGCATGAGTTCATTTCAGGTGGTTCATCAAAGATCCATACAACAAAAAGCACTATTTATGTATTTTTTATGATAAATAAGTGCTAAAAATGTTTTTGCTTGCGCGCTTTGCACGCTCACATGAATTGTTTGTGCCCCAGGTGTGCCCCAGGTGTGCCCCAGTCCAGTATTAGGTCTAGTGACGCCCCTGCTACTGATTCATGCCAAGGACTACAAGTTTGATACACACTTAAATAAATTGCCAGAAATAGCCAATTTGCTCAATTTACCTTTAATAAATAAATCTATAAATATAAAAAAAATGGGTACTTCTGTCCGTCATTCCGTTGTACATTTTTATTACTTTTACAGAAGGTTTTTTGTAGAGAATAAATGATGAAAAATTGAACGGTTTAAAAGAGGAGAAAACAAGGGATAAAAAGAAAATTAAATTTTGAAACATAGTTTATCTACAATTTCAACTCTTTAAAATTCAAAATTAAACCGAAAAAAAGAAGAGAAAACTAGCTAATTCGAATCTTGTTGAAAAAAAAAAAAAAATAATTTATGGAACATCATTAGTCATTTTTCCTGATTAAGATTAATTTTAGAATTTTGATGACATGTTTTAAATAGGTTAAAATCCAATCTGCACTTTGTTAGAATATATAACAAATTGGACCAAGCTATATTTCCAACAAAAACAAATCATTATTTCTTCTAGATTTTCCAGAACAAAAATTTTAAAAGAAATTCAAAATACTTTGAAATAAGATTTAAATTTGAGTCTACAGATTTTCTAGATTTGCCAGAATATTTTTTGGGAATTTTAATCATAACATGTTTGAAGAAATATTTCACAAATATTCTTTGTCGAAAAAAACAGAAGCTAAAATGAAGAATTAAATTAAAATGTATTCATTATTCTTTACAATAAAAAAATAAAAGTACTTGAACATTGATTTAAATTGTCAGGAAAGAAGAGGAAGGAATTTAAAAGGTAAAAAGGTATATGTGTTTAAAAATCTTAAAATAATTTTTAAGGTTGTATTTTTTCTCTAAAGTTGTTTTTCTGATAGTTATAAGAAGCAAAGTAAAAAAATAAATGAATTCATCCAAACAAGTGAAGACCAAGTCTTTCAAATATTTTCCTGGATTTTCAAATTCTATTTGAGTTTTGTTTCTCTTAGAATTAAAAATATCGAGCAAAGCGAGACCAGCTTGCTAGTAAATAAATACAATTAAAAAAAATAGAGGCAGCTCACTGGTAAGTGCTGCCATTTGAGCTATTTTTAGAACAGGCCAGCGGGCGACTCATCTGGTCCTTACGGGCAACCTGGTGCCCGCGGTCATCGCGTTGGTGACCCCTGCTGTATGGTATTTTTCAGACCGTAGAGCGCATTAAAAAGGTCACAATATGATTATTTTCTAAATGTAAAAGACTTGCTTGTGGTCTAGATAACATGTAATGGTGCTTCTTTGCTCAAAATGTTGCATAGATGATGTTTTACACATCATCTTCAAGCCGCTTCAAGGTGCGCCTTTTTGTGGGCGGTCTTATTTACGTGCCTCTACTTGGACAGCGTCATCTTTATTGTAGCGGTGTAGCGTGCAAGGACGGGAGTGGAAGAAGTGTCAAAAGATGGAGCTAATAACTGTTTTAAAGATATTCACACTTTACTTCAATCAATAACGGAGCAGCATCTCCTCATCCGCAAACAACAACACAGGAAATGTGTCCCGTGAAAAAACGTCCGACCGGAACTCTCTACTAACTAAAGTTCCTTGGGTGAATAATGTAAAGTCACTATACCGGTTATTTTTTTGTGCTTTTTTGGTGAGTTTACTGACAGATATAAGTAAGAACTTGACACTACTTTATATTAGAAATGGCAACAGTGGAGGATGAATGTCACAAAAGGAGAAAATAGAGAAAAAGAAGAAGATTATCCACTACGGTGTCAGCACGGACTACAAAGGCCGACTACAATTGCAGTCTACACGTATCTCTTATGTGTGACTGCCATCATAGTGCAGACTGCATGTATCTCTTAGGTGTGACTGCCATCACAGTGCAGTCTACATGTATCTCTTATGTGTGACTGCCATCACAGTGCAGTCTACATGTATCTCTTATGTGTGACTGCCATCATAGTGCAGACTGCACGTATCTCTTAGGTGTGACTGCCATCATATTGCAGTCTACACGTATCTCTTATGTGTGACTGCCATCATATTGCAGTCTACACGTATCTCTTATGTGTGACTGCCATCATATTGCAGTCTACACGTATCTCTTATGTGTGACTGCCATCATAGTGCAGCCTACACGTATCTCTTATGTGTGACTGCCATCATATTGCAGTCTACACGTATCTCTTATGTGTGACTGCCATCATAGTGCAGTCTACACGTATCTCTTATGTGTGACTGCCATCATAGTGCAGACAGCAACTTATCTCTTATGTGTGAGTGCCATCTACTGGTCACACTTATCATTAGACCATGTACCAAATAAAATAGCTTCCAGGTCGGTAAGCACAACCAAAATCATTCCGTACATTAGGCACACCAGGTTATAAGGGGCACTCTCCAGTTTTGAGAAAATGTAAATATTTTAAGTGCGCCTTATAGTCAGAAAAAAACGGTATGTATTTCTGGCCTAAATTAGGCATTTTCAATCATACATAAAAAAGGCTAAATGGAGTAAAACTAACACTACAGTATTGTGGGCTCATTGTCTCAGCCTCTGGCAGTATCACTATAACAGATTAAAGGACAGTAAAGGTGACCACGGTCTTGTTTGCACTGCAGGTCAATTCCAATTTTTGAAATGATTTTCCTCCTGGCTGTGTCTTTAGGATGCACAGTTTTTGGAGCAGCCTTATTTACGTGCCTCCACTTCGACAGCGCCCTCTCGCCACCATTTTTGTGGTAGTATTTATGGCTTCCGGAGCAAGTCTACTGACTGTTCAGCAGTTGAGAGCACAAATGAGGACCTAAAAGAGAACCCTGAGGAATGGCACTACTATGATTTGATGAGCTGAACAAATGAAAAGGTTTTGCAGCCGAAGTAAACAAAGTACAGTAGTTAGATAAATCCCATGAAGAAAAGATGTGTAACGATGATAAAAGGGAGCCTTGAGGTCAAGTCAACCACAAGTCTGGACCCAGGTTCCATGTTTGCTAGCAAGGTCAACGTAAGGAAGTGCCAATAATGAGTTCCCACGGGTCCAAGCAGTAGCACTCTAGTCTTTTTAGGAATTTGCTGCAAAAATATTTCTCTTCCAACTTTTCAACGGAACTATGGTGTCATTCGCTGGTGGGATTTGGCCCCCAGGCCACTAGTTGAATAAAGTTTTGCTGCATATCTTCAGCGTTATAAAAGGCCCTCTGAGGGCAGCCGTGAATAATAATATGGCCATCAATAGGAAAAAACTTTAAAAGCAAAGCGGAGGAGAAAGTCCACACAACTCCCAGTAGATCACCAAAACACCACCGGACAATTCACTTTGATCTTGTGCAATAAAATAATGTTACGTTATCATTATTATTGTAGTATTGGCATACATTTAACCCAACAGCAGTCAAGTGGTCAGCTTGTGTAAATGCTAAAGAAAAAGAGAATACGACAAATACTTTTCAACTTATATTTAATTGAATAGACTGCAAAGACAAGATATTTCATCTTCACACTGACAAACTTTGTTATACTTTGCAAATATTAGCTCCTTTGGAATTTGATGCCTGCAACATGTTTCAAAAAAGCTGGCACAAGTGGCAAAAAAGAGAGAGAAAGTTGAGAAATGCTCATCAAAGACTTATTTGGAACATGCCACAGGTGTGCAGGCTAATTGGGAACAGGTAGGTCCATGATTGGCTATAAAAGCAGCATCCATGAAATGCTCACTCGTTCACAAACAAGGACGGGGCGAGGGTCACCACTTTGTCAACAAATGCCTGAGCAAATTGTTTAAGAACAACATTTCTCAAGCAGCTATTGCAAGGAATTTAGGGATTTCACCATCTATGCTCTGTAATATCATCAAAAGGTTCAGAGAATGTGGAGAAATCACTGCACATAAGCGGCATGGCTGAAAACCAACATTGAATGCCCGTGACCTTTGATCCCTCAAGCGGTACTGCATCAAAAAGCCAGAACAGTGTGTAAAGGATATCACCACATGGGCTCAGGAACACTTCAGAAAAGCACTGTCAGTAACTACAGTTGGTCGCTACATGTGTAAGTGCAAGTTAAAACTCTACTATGCAAAGTCAACAACACCCAGAAACACTGCCGGCTCCGCTGAGCCCGAGTTCATCTAAGATGTACTGAAGCAAAGTGTTCACTGGTTTTGTATCATTGGTGGAGCATTAGTGTGGTATAAGTAGTATTGACATAGTACATATGGATGTATACTTCAGCAGTACTGTGTTGCACTTCATGTGTACTGTGTGCATATCTGTGTTGCACTTCATGTGTACTGTGTGTATGTCTGTGTTGCACTTCATGTGTACTGTGTGCATGTCTGTGTTGCACTTCATGTGTACTGTGTGCATGTCTGTGTTGCACTTCATGTGTACTGTGTGCATGTCTGTGTTGCACTTCATGTGTACTGTGTGTATGTCTGTGTTGCACTTCATGTGTACTGTGTGCATATCTGGGTTGCACTTCATGTGTACTGTGTGCATGTCTGTGTTGCACTTCATGTGTGCTGTGTGTATGTCTGTGTTGCACTTTTTGTGTACTGTGTGTATGTCTGTGTTGCACTTCATGTGTACTGTGTGTATGTCTGTGTTGCACTTCATGTGTACTGTGTGCATATCTGTGTTGCACTTCATGTGTACTGTGTGTATGTCTGTGTTGCACTTCATGTGTACTGTGTGCATGTCTGTGTTGCACTTCATGTGTGCTGTGTGTATGTCTGTGTTGCACTTTTTGTGTACTGTGTGTATGTCTGTGTTGCACTTCATGTGTACTGTGTGTATGTCTGTGTTGCACTTCATGTGTACTGTGTGCATATCTGTGTTGCACTTCATGTGTACTGTGTGTATGTCTGTGTTGCACCTCATGTGTACTGTGTGCATGTCTGTGTTGCACTTCATGTGTACTGTGTGTATGTCTGTGTTGCACTTCATGTGTACTGTGTGCATATCTGTGTTGCACTTCATGTGTACTGTGTGCATATCTGGGTTGCACTTCATGTGTACTGTGTGCATGTCTGTGTTGCACTTCATGTGTACTGTGTGCATGTCTGTGTTGCACTTCATGTGTGCTGTGTGTATGTCTGTGTTGCACTTTTTGTGTACTGTGTGCATGTCTGTGTTGCACTTCATGTGTACTGTGTGTATGTCTGTGTTGCACTTCATGTGTACTGTGTGTATGTCTGTGTTGCACTTCATGTGTACTGTGTGTATGTTTGTGTTGCACTTCATGTGTACTGTGTGCATGTCTGTGTTGCACTTCATGTGTATTGTGTGTATGTCTGTGTTGCACTTCATGTGTACTGTGTGCATGTCTGTGTTGCACTTTATGTGTACTGTGTGTATGTTTGTGTTGCACTTCATGTGTACTGTGTGCATGTCTGTGTTGCACTTTATGTGTACTGTGTGCATGTCTGTGTTGCACTTTATGTGTACTGTGTGTATGTCTGTGTTGCACTTTATGTGTACTGTGTGTATGTCTGTGTTGCACTTTATGTGTACTGTGTGTATGTCTGTGTTGCACTTTATGTGTACTGTGTGTATGTCTGTGTTGCACTTCATGTGTACTGTGTGTATGTCTGTGTTGCACTTTATGTGTAGTGTGTGCATGTCTGTGTTGCACTTTATGTGTACTGTGTGCATGTCTGTGTTGCACTTTATGTGTACTGTGTGTATGTCTGTGTTGCACTTTATGTGTACTGTGTGTATGTCTGTGTTGCACTTTATGTGTACTGTGTGTATGTCTGTGTTGCACTTTATGTGTACTGTGTTGTGCTGGGAATGCTAACTTAAATTTTTTTCTTAAACTGCAGCTCTCAGCTGATTTTTTTCCGCTAAATATTCCACACAGTATTATCTGTTTTTCATTTTAGCTTTACTTCTATTTCATTTGTGTACTTAGTTGACTTCATGTTTGCAACCTGTGCCTTTTGCTGCTGTGATGTTGTACATTTCCTGGTTGTAGATGATCTCATCTTATCTTTTCTTGGCGCCTTGCAAAGTATTAAAGCATGAAGCAGCTGGCAACAAAATGTGTGTAAAAAGATGAGAAGAAGGCCAGCCAGCCAGGAAGTGAAATGAAAAGACTCTCATGCTCCTCACCCAGTTGGTCCGCCAAGTGTTTCCCTTTCTCAGGGGCGACCACTCTCTCCTCGTCCATGTCGCACTTGTTGCCCACCATGATGACCTGGGCGTTGTCCCAGGAGTACGTCTTGATCTGAGTGGCCCTGGAAGACAAAAGACGTGAAGAAGCAGGACACCCGTGCAGGGAGCCGTCACGCACCAGTCCTGCACGGCGTTGAAGGACTCCTCGTTGGTGATGTCATACATCAGGATGAAGCCCATGGCGCCGCGGTAGTACGCCGTGGTGATGGTGCGGTACCGCTCCTGTCCCGCCGTGTCCTGCACACACAAACACCAAGGATGGACCCATCATCCAACAGCTACTCCTCACGACCTTTCTGGAACATTCCTGGCTAACGTTCCTGAGGTCCAGGACACCGCCGCGTCATCAATATCAATGCTACATCAATAATACATGAACGGTGTACAAATACTACATCCATGCTATTCATACCACATCGGTACTACATTAGCACAACATCAATATCAATGCTACATCAATAATACACAAACGGTGTACAAATACTACATCCATGCTATTAATACCACATCAATACTACATTAGCACAACATCAATATCAATGCTACATCAATAATACACAAACGGTGTACAAATACTACATCCATGCTATTAATACCACATCAATACTACATTAGCACAACATCAATATCAATGCTACATCAATAATACACAAACAGTGTACAAATACTACATCCATGTTATTTATACCACATCAATACTACATTAGCACAACATCAATATCAATGCTACATCAATAATACACAAACGGTGTACAAATACTACATCCATGCTATTCATACCACATCAGTACTACATTAGCACAACATCAATATCAATGCTACATCAATAATACACAAACAGTGTACAAATACTACATCCATGCTATTAATACCACATCAATACTACATTAGCACAACATCAATATCAATGCTACATCAATAATACACAAACAGTGTACAAATACTACATCCATGCTATTAATACCACATCAATACTACATTAGCACAACATCAATATCAATGCTACATCAATAATACACAGACAATGTACAAATAATACATCCATGTTATTTATACCACATCAATACTACATTAGCACAACATCAATATCAATGCTACATCAATAATACACAAACAGTGTACAAATACTACATCCATGCTATTAATACCACATCAATACTACATTAGCACAACATTAATATCAATGCTACATCAATAATACACAAACAGTGTACAAATACTACATCCATGCTATTAATACCACATCAATACTACATTAGCACAACATCAATATCAATGCTACATCAATAATACACAAACGGTGTACAAATACTACATCCATGCTATTAATACCACATCAATACTACATTAGTACGACATCAATATTAATGATACATCAATAATACACAAATGGTGTACAAATGTAATAGTGTGATGTTGTTGCGCTATATTATGAACGAGACAGGGCGTTATGTTTTATTTTGAAGTATTTGTTTTATTTTGAAGAACCGGATGTCTGGTGCGGGAAGTGACTTTGCTGTTTTTTCGGCTATTTACTTCCTCTTCCTCCGGTCTTTTGGATGAGAAGGTAATAGTTCTTCACTGCTTCATGTTTCTTAGTGTAAATATTCTTTCTAAACGTTCTTAATACTTGAAAAGTTAAATCATTAATTTTGTAGGTATAAGTGATTGTTGTTTGAAGTACTTTTTTATGCACAAATTTGTTAATTAAGGAATAGAGCGTCGACTGTTTGGATTGTTTGGTCGTATTTACGCCACACAGGAGCAGATATCAGTCCGCCAGAAAGTAGACACCTGTGTATGTGTTTGGTGTTTTCAACACAGGTATGTGGATTTGTGCATTTTTTTTTTTTTGTGATAAAACATAAATGAACGTTGTTTATTTCCTCTTCTTTCGGACTTTTGGATGAGGAGGAGCAGATATCAGTCCGCCAGAAAGTAGACACCTGTGTATATGTTTGGTGTTTCCAACACAGGAAATGGCCAATAAATAATGAAACCACGGAACGGTGGAGTGTCTTTTATTCAAAAAAACTACACAAAGCAGAATAAGACTCACTACACAAATACAACATCCATGCTATTAATACCACATCAGCACTACATTAGCACAACATCAATTACTGCATAAATACTATCTATCAACACTACATCATTACTGCGTCTATACTATATCAACAATACAGCATTACTACTATCCATCCATCCATTTTCTACTGCTTATTCCCTTTGGGGTCGCGGGAGGCGCTGGTGCCTATCTCAGCTACAATTGGGCGGAAGTCGGTGTACACCCTGGACGAGTCGCTACCTCATCACAGGGCCAGCATTACAACATCAATACTGCATCAACACTACATCAGTACTGCATCAATAGTATATCAAAACTACATCAGTACTGCATCAATACTATATCAACACTACATCAGTACTGCATCAATACTGCATCAACACTACATCAGTACTGCATCAATAGTATATCAACACTACATCAGTACTGCATCAATACTATATCAACACTACATCAGTACTGCATCAATAGTATATCAACACTACATCAGTACTGCATCAATACTATATCAACACTACACCAGTACTGCATCAATACTATATCAACACTACATCAGTACTGCATCAATACTATATCAACACTACATCAGTACTGCATCAATACTATATCAACACTACATCAGTACTGCATCAATAGTATACCAACACTACATCAGTACTGCATCAATACTATATCAACACTACATCAGTACTGCATCAATAGTATATCAACACTACATCAGTACTGCATCAATACTATATCAACACTACATCAGTACTGCATCAATAGTATATCAACACTACATCAGTACTGCATCAATACTATATCAACACTACATCAGTACTACATCAATACTACATCAACACTACATCAGTACTGCATCAATACTATATCAACACTACATCAGTACTACATCAATACTACATCAACACTACATCAGTACTGCATCAATACTATATCAACACTACATCAGTACTGCATCAATATTATATCAACACTACATCAGTACTGCATCAATACTATATCAACACTACATCAGTACCGCATCAATACTATATCAACACTACATCAGTACTGCATCAATACTATATCAACACTACATCAGTACTGCATCAATACTATATCAACACTACATCAGTACTGCATCAATACTATATCAACACTACATCAGTACTGCATCAATACTATATCAACACTACATCAGTACCGCATCAATACTATATCAACACTACATCAGTACCGCATCAATACTATATCAACACTACATCAGTACTACATCAATACTACGTCAACACTACATCAGTACTGCATCAATACTATATCAACACTACATCAGTACTACATCAATACTACGTCAACACTACATCAGTACTGCATCAATACTATATCAACACTACATCAGTACCGCATCAATACTATATCAACACTACATCAGTACTGCATCAATACTATATCAACACTACATCAGTACTGCATCAATACTATATCAACACTACATCAGTACTGCACCAATACTATATCAACACTACACCAGTACTGCATCAATACTATATCAACACTACATCAGTACTGCATCAATACTATATCAACACTACATCAGTACTGCATCAATACTATATCAACACTACATCAGTACCGCATCAATACTATATCAACACTACATCAGTACTGCATCAATACTATATCAACACTACATCAGTACCGCATCAATACTATATCAACACTACATCAGTACCGCATCAATACTATATCAACACTACATCAGTGCTGCATCAATACTATATCAACACTACATCAGTACTGCATCAATACTATATCAACACTACATCAGTACTGCATCAATACTATATCAACACTACATCAGTACTGCATCAATACTATATCAACACTACATCAGTACTGCATCAATACTATATCAACACTACATCAGTACTGCATCAATATTATATCAACACTACATCAACACTACATCAACACTGCATCAACACTACATCAACACTACATCAACACTACATCAATGCTACATCGACGCTACATCAACGCTACATCGACACTACATCAATGCTACATCAACACTGCATCAACACTACATCAACACTACATCAACACTACATCAACACTACATCAACACTACATCAACGCAACATCAACACTACATCAACACTACATCAATGCTACATCAACACTGCATCAACACTACATCAACGCTACATCAACACTACATCAACGCTACATCGACACTACATCAACACTACATCAATGCTACATCAACACTGCATCAACACTGCATCAACACTACATCAACGCTACATCAACACTACATCAACGCTACATCAATGCTACATCAACACTGCATCAACACTACATCAACACTACATCAATGCTACATCAACACTGCATCAACACTACATCAATGTCAGCATCATCAACACAACTCTTAATACCACTTCAATATTACATCAATCCTACAAGCCTGCACAATGAAACTATAACAACACTACATCAACGCTACATCAACACTACATCAACACTACATCAACACTACATCAACACTACATCAACACTACATCAATGTCAGCATCATCAACACAACTCTTAATACCACTTCAATATTACATCAATCCTACAAGCCTGCACAATGACACTACATCAACACTACATCAACGCTACATCAACGCTACATCAACGCTACATCAACGCTACATCAACACTACATCAACACTACATCAATGTCAGCATCATCAACACAACTCTTAATACCACTTCAATATTACATCAATCCTACAAGCCTGCACAATGACACTATAACAACACTACATCAACGCTACATCAACGCTACATCAACGCTACATCAACGCTACATCAACACTACATCAACACTACATCAACACTACATCAACACTACATCAATGTCAGCATCATCAACACAACTCTTAATACCACTTCAATATTACATCAATCCTACAAGCCTGCACAATGACACTATAACAACACTACATCAACGCTACATCAACACTACATCAACACTACATCAACACTATATCAACACTACATCAACACTACATCAATGTCAGCATCATCAACACAACTCTTAATACCACTTCAATATTACATCAATCCTACAAGCCTGCACAATGACACTACATCAACACTACATCAACGCTACATCAACGCTACATCAACGCTACATCAACGCTACATCAACACTACATCAACACTACATCAACACTACATCAACACTACATCAATGTCAGCATCATCAACACAACTCTTAATACCACTTCAATATTACATCAATCCTACAAGCCTGCACAATGACACTATAACAACACTACATCAACACTACATCAACACTACATCAACACTACATCAACACTACATCAACACTACATCAACACTACATCAATGTCAGCATCATTAACACAACTCTTAATACCACTTCAATATTACATCAATCCTACAAGCCTGCACAATGACACTATAACAACACTACATCAACACTACATCAACACTACATCAACACTACATCAATGTCAGCATCATCAACACAACTCTTAATACCACTTCAATATTACATCAATCCTACAAGCCTGCACAATGACACTATAACAACACTACATCAACACTACATCAACACTACATCAACACTACATCAACACTACATCAACACTACATCAACACTACATCAACACTACATCAATGTCAGCATCATCAACACAACTCTTAATACCACTTCAATATTACATCAATCCTACAAGCCTGCACAATGACACTATAACAACACTACATCAACGCTACATCAACGCTACATCAACACTACATCAACACTACATCAACACTACATCAACACTACATCAACACTACATCAATGTCAGCATCATCAACACAACTCTTAATACCACTCCAATATTACATCAATCCTACAAGCCTGCACAATGACACTATAACAACACTACATCAACACTACATCAACGCTACATCAACACTACATCAACACTACATCAATGTCAGCATCATCAACACAACTCTTAATACCACTTCAATATTACATCAATCCTACAAGCCTGCACAATGACACTATAACAACACTACATCAACGCTACATCAACGCTACATCAACGCTACATCAACACTACATCAACACTACATCAATGTCAGCATCATCAACACAACTCTTAATACCACTCCAATATTACATCAATCCTACAAGCCTGCACAATGACACTATAACAACAATACATCAACGCTACATCAACACTACATCAACACTACATCAACACTACATCAACACTACATCAACACTACATCAACACTACATCAATGTCAGCATCATCAACACAACTCTTAATACCACTTCAATATTACATCAATCCTACAAGCCTGCACAATGACACTATAACAACACTACATCAACGCTACATCAACACTACATCAACACTACATCAACACTATATCAACACTACATCAACACTACATCAATGTCAGCATCATCAACACAACTCTTAATACCACTTCAATATTACATCAATCCTACAAGCCTGCACAATGACACTACATCAACACTACATCAACGCTACATCAACGCTACATCAACGCTACATCAACGCTACATCAACACTACATCAACACTACATCAACACTACATCAACACTACATCAATGTCAGCATCATCAACACAACTCTTAATACCACTTCAATATTACATCAATCCTACAAGCCTGCACAATGACACTATAACAACACTACATCAACACTACATCAACACTACATCAACACTACATCAACACTACATCAACACTACATCAACACTACATCAATGTCAGCATCATTAACACAACTCTTAATACCACTTCAATATTACATCAATCCTACAAGCCTGCACAATGACACTATAACAACACTACATCAACACTACATCAACACTACATCAACACTACATCAATGTCAGCATCATCAACACAACTCTTAATACCACTTCAATATTACATCAATCCTACAAGCCTGCACAATGACACTATAACAACACTACATCAACACTACATCAACACTACATCAACACTACATCAACACTACATCAACACTACATCAACACTACATCAACACTACATCAATGTCAGCATCATCAACACAACTCTTAATACCACTTCAATATTACATCAATCCTACAAGCCTGCACAATGACACTATAACAACACTACATCAACGCTACATCAACGCTACATCAACACTACATCAACACTACATCAACACTACATCAACACTACATCAACACTACATCAATGTCAGCATCATCAACACAACTCTTAATACCACTCCAATATTACATCAATCCTACAAGCCTGCACAATGACACTATAACAACACTACATCAACACTACATCAACGCTACATCAACACTACATCAACACTACATCAATGTCAGCATCATCAACACAACTCTTAATACCACTTCAATATTACATCAATCCTACAAGCCTGCACAATGACACTATAACAACACTACATCAACGCTACATCAACGCTACATCAACGCTACATCAACACTACATCAACACTACATCAATGTCAGCATCATCAACACAACTCTTAATACCACTCCAATATTACATCAATCCTACAAGCCTGCACAATGACACTATAACAACAATACATCAACGCTACATCAACACTACATCAACACTACATCAACACTACATCAACACTACATCAACACTACATCAACACTACATCAATGTCAGCATCATCAACACAACTCTTAATACCACTTCAATATTACATCAATCCTACAAGCCTGCACAATGACACTATAACAACACTACATCAACATTACATCAATATTACACTTGCTACTAGAGCAGAGAATGGAAGGATGGTGCGGTCGGGGTCAAAGGTCACAGCTATATTCCAGAACAAAGGCTGTGAAGGAGTTGATGTATGCAACAAGACCCACCCCCACCTACAAAGGCTTATTAAAGTGATAGCAACACACTGCGTGTCTGTGTCTGTGTGTGTGTGTGTGTGTGTGTGTCTGTGTGTGTCTGTGTGTGTGAGAGTGAGAGCTGCTGCCATGGCAACAACATCCCCATCCAAGCTGTGCAGTGATCACTGTGAAGTGTGTTACATTCATAAAGTCACACCAAGAGGTCACATGACACCATACAAACAGCAGTGTGTGTGTGTGTGTGTGTGTGTGTGTGTGTGTGTGTGTGTGTGCACGCTCACCCAAATCTGCAGCTTGATCCTCTTGTCGTTGCGGTAGACAGTCTTCACCTTGAAGTCGATGCCCACCGTGCTGACGAAGGAGTTACTGAAGGAGTCGTCGGCGTAGCGAAAGAGGAAGGAGGTCTTTCCCACACTGCTGTTGCCGATGATGAGCAGCTTGAACATGTAGTCAAAGTTCTGGTCCGAGCCGTCCCGCTGACCGTAGCGCTGGTCCGCTTTGGCCATCTGCCGTTTGGTGGAAACACAGAAAGGAAGACTTTCAGCAGCACTCCTCTTTCAGTCTATCTTCATGTTTACTACATCTACTTCATGTTTACTACATCTACTTCATGTTTACTACATCTACTTCATGTTTACTACATCTACTTCATGTTTACTACATCTACTTCATGTTTACTACATCTACTTCATGTTTACTACATCTACTTCATGTTTACTACATCTACTTCATGTTTACTACATCTACTTCATGTTTACTACATCTACTTCAGGTTTACTACATCTACTTCAGGTTTACTACATCTACTTCAGGTTTACTACATCTACTTCATGTTTACTGCATCTACTTCATGTTTACTACATCTACTTCATGTTTACTACATCCACGCGTCCCAACCTGTTAGCATTGAGCTAGCTCTGCAATGCACTTAATGACTTTAAAGGAGCATTTGTGTAATTTAACAAGATGGCGACCTAGCTTGTCAAGGAGCACAACAATGCTAATGTTGTGCTAACATCTACCAACCTTAAACTTCTTTCTGCTAAGTTAGCAAAACATGCTAAGTCATGTGGTAGTAAACAAAAGCACTGCCATCAGTAATTGTGTGTTTTTACGACATTTGACTTGCACTACATCCCCCATGATGCACCTGTGTACCTTGAGCATGAAATGTGTTTTTACGACATTTGACTTGCACTACATCCCCCATGATGCACCTGTGTACCTTGAGCATGAAATGTGTTTTTACGACATTTGACTTGCACTACATCCCCCATGATGCACCTGTGTACCTTGAGCATGAAATGTGTTTTTACGACATTTGACTTGCACTACATCCCCCATGATGCACCTGTGTACCTTGAGCATGAAATGTGTTTTTACTACATTTGACTTGCACTACATCTCCCATGATGCACCTGTGTACCTTGAGCATGAAATGTGTTTTTACTACAAATGACTTGCACTACATCCCCCATGATGCACCTGTGTACCTTGAGCATGAAATGTGTTTTTACGACATTTGACTTGCACTACATCCCCCATGATGCACCTGTGTACCTTGAGCATGAAATGTGTTTTTACTACATTTGACTTGCACTACATCCCCCATGATGCACCTGTGTACCTTGAGCATGAAATGTGTTTTTACTACATTTGACTTGCACTACATCTCCCATGATGCACCTGTGTACCTTGAGCATGAAATGTGTTTTTACTACAAATGACTTGCACTACATCCCCCGTGATGCACCTGTGTACCTTGAGCATGAAATGTGTTTTTACTACAAATGACTTGCACTACATCCCCCATGATGCACCTGTGTACCTTGAGCATGAAATGTGTTTTTACTACAAATGACTTGCACTCCATCCCCCATGATGCACCTGTGTACCTTGAGCATGAAATGTGTTTTTACTACAAATGACTTGCACTACATCCCCCATGATGCACCTGTGTACGTTGAGCATGAAATGTGTTTTTACTACATTTGACTTGCACTCCATCCCCCATGATGCACCTGTGTACCTTGAGCATGAAATGTGTTTTTACTACAAATGACTTGCACTCCATCCCCCATGATGCACCTGTGTACCTTGAGCATGAAATGTGTTTTTACTACAAATGACTTGCACTACATCCCCCATGATGCACCTGTGTACCTTGAGCATGAAATGTGTTTTTACTAAAAATGACTTGCACTCCATCCCCCATGATGCACCTGTGTACCTTGAGCATGAAATGTGTTTTTACTACAAATGACTTGCACTCCATCCCCCATGATGCACCTGTGTACCTTGAGCATGAAATGTGTTTTTACTACAAATGACTTGCACTCCATCCCCCATGATGCACCTGTGCACGCAGAGAAACAAAAGTATCATTGTCACAGAGCCTCTGATTGGCTCACACGGCTGCACGTGACCTTCCTGTGCATCTGATGACAGCCATGGCGTCTCCATGGCAACTGGACACCTGCTGAGGTGACATCATCACCTATGGCTGCTACAAGAGCAGTGTGATGATGAGGTTATTATGGGATGCACACACGTGTCCTACCTCTGATGGGCGTGTCTGCGAGGCAACAACGACGGTGCGCGAGTGGCGGGAAGCTGGCGTCGTCTGGCGGGTCTCCAGGCTCCCAAACGGCGGGGAAAAAGGTTCGCCTGCACGCGGGCTGAAGGTGGGGCGCGGGAACGGTTGCCTCCCTCCCACTTTGGCCCGCGGCGCGCGTGCACGGGGCTCCTCCTCTTTTACCAATGCGCGCTCCCGTGAGCAGGTGCTCGCGCGCCGATGTGACTCATCAGGTTGTGCGCATGCGCGGCGCAGGAGATGGAGCTCGTCAACGTCATGCTAAATAGAATGTTAAGAAGATGAACATTTCGGCCAGCATGACAAGTACGCACGTGACGAGTTACTTCTAAATAAAAATATTTCATATCGCGTCACGCCACCTTTCTTTGTACCACGTGACCCAATCATCCGCAGCTGCGTGCTGATTCTTTCAGAACATTCTGGAGGCTCGATCACGTGACTACTTTTTCAAGTTGAACAAGTGACGTATGTGAGGAGAAGTGTCCACGCGTGACAATTGACATGCGGGACACTTTAATGCTTCTTCTCATCTATTTATCTATCTGGAGTTGTATGTGAGGAGAAGTGTCCACACGTGACAATTGACATGCGGGACACTTTAATGCTTCTTCTCATCTATCTGGAGTTGTATGTGAGGAGAAGTGTCCACGCGTGACAATTGACATGCGGGACACTTTAATGCTTCTTCTCATCTATTTATCTATCTGGAGTTGTATGTGAGGAGAAGTGTCCACACGTGACAATTGACATGCGGGACACTTTAATGCTTCTTCTCATCTATTTATCTATCTGGAGTTGTATGTGAGGAGAAGTGTCCACGCGTGACAATTGACATGCGGGACACTTTAATGCTTCTTCTCATCTGTTTATCTATCTGGAGTTGTATGTGAGGAGAAGTGTCCACACGTGACAATTGACATGCGGGACACTTTAATGCTTCTTCTCATCTGTTTATCTATCTGGAGTTGAGCAGCATGACCTCCGCCAGGGGGAAGTGTCTTCTGAAGACAGTAAATGTCATTAATAAATGACAGCACATTACCTCTTAAAGGTAATTCCTTACAGTGCATTAACTTCACTGTTTATAATAAGTGAAAATCACATTCTTAAGTTAATGTTTGTGGTTAACAGATACTCCTCAGGTTAATTAAAGAAGCATATAACAATCAACTTAGATGATTTAACATCCTCCTTATTGTCCTTAATCCCTGCAACCCCTTGGCGTCCTACTTGTGTGCCCTGAGCGTCTCAAAGTCCTTGTCTCTGGGTCAGGTGGCCCAGGTTGGTCCAGCAGGAAAAGCGGTGGCCAAGGTACAACTCCAAAGTCACTCTCCTGCTCGGCTGACCGAGTTGCACCTTCAGGTTTCAGGATCAGGAAGGCCCTGAGTGTAGCGAGGCCTGAGCTGGTCCTCGTGGTGTCTGCACACCTGGTCAGTGGACTGGATCCTTGTACACTTGGTCAGTGGACTGGATCCCTGCACACTTGGTCAGTGGACTGGATCCTTGTACACTTGGTCAGTGGACTGGATCCCTGTACACTTGGTCAGTGGACTGGATCCCTGCACACTTGGTCAGTGGACTGGATCCCTGTACACTTGGTCAGTGGACTGGATCCTTGTACACTTGGTCAGTGGACTGGATCCCTGCACACCTGGTCAGTGGACTGGATCCCTGCACACTTGGTCAGTGGACTGGATCCTTGTACACTTGGTCAGTGGACTGGATCCCTGCACACCTGGTCAGTGGACTGGATCCCTGCACACTTGGTCAGTGGACTGGATCCCTGCACACTTGGTCAGTGGACTGGATCCCTGCACACTTGGTCAGTGGACTGGATCCCTGCACACCTGGTCTGTGGACTGGATCCCTGCACACTTGGTCAGTGGACTGGATCCTTGTACACTTGGTCAGTGGACTGGATCCCTGCACACCTGGTCAGTGGACTGGATCCTTGTACACTTGGTCAGTGGACTGGATCCCTGCACACCTGGTCAGTGGACTGGATCCCTGCACACTTGGTCAGTGGACTGGATCCCTGCACACTTGATCAGTGGACTGGATCCCTGCACACTTGGTCAGTGGACTGGATCCCTGCACACTTGGTCAGTGGACCGGATCCCTGCACACCTGGTCAGTGGACTGGATCCTTGTACACTTGGTCAGTGGACTGGATCCCTGCACACCTGGTCAGTGGACTGGATCCCTGCACACTTGGTCAGTGGACTGGATCCCTGCACACTTGATCAGTGGACTGGATCCCTGCACACTTGGTCAGTGGACTGGATCCCTGCACACTTGGTCAGTGCACTGGATCCCTGCACACTTGGTCAGTGGACTGGATCCCTGCACACTTGGTCAGTGGACTGGATCCCTGCACACTTGGTCAGTGGACTGGATCCCTGCACAATTGGTCAGTGGAGTGGATGCCTGCACACTTGGTCAGTGGACTGGATCCTTGTACACTTGGTCAGTGGACTGGATCCCTGCACACCTGGTCAGTGGACTGGATCCCTGCACACTTGGTCAGTGGACTGGATCCCTGCACACTTGGTCAGTGGACTGGATCCCTGCACACCTGGTCAGTGGACTGGATCCCTGCACACTTGGTCAGTGGACTGGATCCTTGTACACTTGGTCAGTGGACTGGATCCCTGCACACCTGGTCAGTGGACTGGATCCTTGTACACTTGGTCAGTGGACTGGATCCCTGCACACCTGGCCAGTGGACTGGATCCCTGCACACTTGGTCAGTGGACTGGATCCCTGCACACTTGGTCAGTGGACTGGATCCCTGCACACTTGGTCAGTGGACTGGATCCCTGCACACCTGGTCAGTGGACTGGATCCCTGCACACTTGGTCAGTGGACTGGATCCTTGTACACTTGGTCAGTGGACTGGATCCCTGCACACCTGGTCAGTGGACTGGACCCCTGCACACCTGGTCAGTGGACTGGATCCCTGCACACTTGGTCAGTCGACTGGATCCCTGCACACTTGGTCAGTGGACTGGATCCCTGCACACTTGGTCAGTGGACTGGATCCCTGCACACTTGGTCAGTGGACTGGATCCCTGCACACTTGGTCAGTGGACTGGATCCCTGCACACTTGGTCAGTGCACTGGATCCCTGCACACTTGGTCAGTGGACTGGATCCCTGCACACTTGGTCAGTGGACTGGATCCCTGCACACTTGGTCAGTGGACTGGATCCCTGCACAATTGGTCAGTGGAGTGGATGCCTGTACACTTGGTCAGTGGACTGGATCCCTGTACACTTGGTCAGTGGACTGGATCCCTGTACACTTGGTCAGTGGACTGGATCCCTGTACACTTGGTCTGTGGACTGGATCCCTGTACACTTGGTCAGTGGACTGGATCCCTGTACACTTGGTCAGTGGACTGGATCCCTGCACACCTGGTCAGTGGACTGGATCCCTGCACACTTGGTCAGTGGACTGGATCCCTGTACACTTGGCCAGTGGACTGGATCCCTGTACACTTGGTCAGTGGACTGGATCCCTGCACACTTGGTCAGTGGACTGGATCCCTGCACACTTGGTCAGTGGACTGGATCCCTGCACACTTGGTCAGTGGACTGGATCCCTGCACACTTAGTCAGTGGACTGGATCCCTGCACACTTGGTCAGTGGACTGGATCCCTGCACACTTGGTCAGTGGACTGGATCCCTGCACACTTGGTCAGTGGACTGGATCCCTGCACACTTGGTCAGTGGACTGGATCCCTGCACACTTGGTCAGTGGACTGGATCCCTGCACACTTGGTCAGTGGACTGGATCCCTGCACACTTGGTCAGTGGACTGGATCCCTGCACACTTGGTCAGTGGACTGGATCCCTGCACACTTGGTCAGTGGACTGGATGCCTGCACACTTGGTCAGTGGACTGGATCCCTGCACACTTGGTCAGTGGACTGGATGCCTGCACACCTGGTCAGTGGACTGGATCCTTGTACACTTGGTCAGTGGACTGGATCCCTGCACACTTGGTCAGTGGACTGGATCCTTGTACACTTGGTCAGTGGACTGGATCCCTGCACACTTGGTCAGTGGACTGGATCCCTGCACACTTGGTCAGTGGACTGGATCCCTGCACACTTGGTCAGTGGACTGGATGCCTGCACACTTGGTCAGTGGACTGGATCCTTGTACACTTGGTCAGTGGACTGGATCCCTGTACACTTGGTCAGTGGACTGGATCCCTGCACACTTGGTCAGTGGACTGGATCCCTGCACACTTGGTCAGTGGACTGGATCCCTGCACACTTGGTCAGTGGACTGGATGCCTGCACACTTGGTCAGTGGACTGGATCCTTGTACACTTGGTCAGTGGACTGGATCCCTGTACACTTGGTCAGTGGACTGGATCCCTGCACACTTGGTCAGTGGACTGGATCCCTGCACACTTGGTCAGTGGACTGGATCCTTGTACACTTGGTCAGTGGACTGGATCCCTGCACACTTGGTCAGTGGACTGGATCCTTGTAGACTTGGTCAGTGGACTGGATCCCTGCACACTTGGTCAGTGGACTGGATCCCTGCACACTTGGTCAGTGGACTGGATCCCTGCACACTTGGTCAGTGGACTGGATCCTTGTACACTTGGTCAGTGGACTGGATCCCTGCACACTTGGTCAGTGGACTGGATCCTTGTAGACTTGGTCAGTGGACTGGATCCCTGCACACTTGGTCAGTGGACTGGATCCCTGCACACTTGGTCAGTGGACTGGATCCCTGCACACTTGGTCAGTGGACTGGATCCCTGCACACTTGGTCAGTGGACTGGATGCCTGCACACTTGGTCAGTGGACTGGATGCCTGCACACTTGGTCAGTGGACTGGATCCTTGTACACTTGGTCAGTGGACTGGATCCCTGCACACTTGGTCAGTGGACTGGATCCCTGCACACTTGGTCAGTGGACTGGATCCTTGTACACTTGGTCAGTGGACTGGATCCCTGCACACTTGGTCAGTGGACTGGATCCCTGCACACTTGGTCAGTGGACTGGATCCCTGCACACCTGGTCAGTGGACTGGATCCCTGCACACTTGGTCAGTGGACTGGATCCCTGCACACTTGGTCAGTGGACTGGATCCCTGCACACTTGGTCAGTGGACTGGATCCCTGCACACTTGGTCAGTGGACTGGATCCCTGCACACTTGGTCAGTGGACTGGATCCCTGCACACTTGGTCAGTGGACTGGATCCTTGTACACTTGGTCAGTGGACTGGATCCCTGCACACTTGGTCAGTGGACTGGATCCTTGTACACTTAGTCAGTGGACTGGATCCCTGCACACTTGATCAGTGGACTGGATCCCTGCACACTTGGTCAGTGGACTGGATCCCTGCACACTTGGTCAGTGGACTGGATCCCTGCACACTTGGTCAGTGGACTGGATCCCTGCACACTTGGTCAGTGGACTGGATCCCTGCACACTTGGTCAGTGGACTGGATCCCTGCACACTTGGTCAGTGGACTGGATCCTTGTACACTTGGTCAGTGGACTGGATCCCTGCACACTTGGTCAGTGGACTGGATCCCTGCACACTTGGTCAGTGGACTGGATCCCTGCACACTTGGTCAGTGGACTGGATCCCTGCACACTTGGTCAGTGGACTGGATCCCTGCACACTTGGTCAGTGGACTGGATCCCTGCACACTTGGTCAGTGGACTGGATCCCTGCACACTTGGTCAGTGGACTGGATCCCTGCACACTTGGTCAGTGGACTGGATCCCTGCACTCGGTACGACAGTGGGCCATTCTGTTGGCTCACCACTCCTGGGATCCATGTTTGTGTCTCCTCCACATCAAAGTCCCTCCCAGCAGCCCGACTTTCACACTCCTCTTTCTGTCCTCACCTTCTCTGACATGCTTGCTTCCACAAGTCCAGCCGTGTAGCCTAGGGGTGTAACCGTACTCAAACATTTTGGTTCGGTACGTACCTCGGTTTAGAGGTCACGGTTCGGTTCATTTTCGGTACAGTAAGAAAACAACAAAATATACATTTTGTGGTTATTTATTTACCAAATGTGTAAACTGTGGCCTAACATACAGATATACACACAGGCTCCACCGCCAGGGTTCATCTGCTCAACTTATATCAAATAAAAACTAAATAAGATAAGGCTCAGAATGGTTTCTTAACAAAACCTTTCTACATATAAAATGTTTTTTTTGATTGATTGATTGATACTTTTATTAGTAGATTGCACAGTACAGTACATATTCCGTACAATTGACCACTAAATGCTAACACCCCAATAAGTTTTTCAACTTGTTTATGTCGGGGTCCACCTTCACCATCTCCACACTTCTCCAGGGAACTCCCAGGGGTGCAAAGGGACTTGGTGTGGCGTGCACTCTTCTAACTGCCACCTTTCACATTCTTTGCTGACCATTTCCACGTCCATGCCAACATTGGACCACCAGACATGTTGCCGTGCAACCGCTTTCATTTCCACCATGCCAGCTTGCTACCAGGAATTGATTAAAGGGAACCCCCGATCAAGTTGAAAAACTTATTGGGGTGTTAGCATTTAGTGCTCACTTGTAGGGAATATGTACTGTACTGTGCTATCTACTAATAAAAGTATCAATCAATCAATCAAACTAGGGTGCCTGCTGTGGAGCTCATTCAGCACGGCTTTTTCTTTTTTACTTTTGCAGGTACCACAACTCTAGTATTCCACAAAACACATCCCTGCTCAACAGATAACTTCTTACATGGTTAATGCTCATGATCATGTTCACTATTCTCATTAATGCTCATGATCATGTTCACTATTGTGGCTACTGTTAGCATGTTTTCTTACATGGTTAATGCTCATGATCATGTTCACTATTCTGGCTAATCTTAGCATGTTTTCTTACATGGTTAATGCTCATGATCATGTTCACTATTCTCATTAATGCTCATGATCATGTTCACTATTCTCATTAATGCTCATGATCATGTTCACTATTCTCATTAATGCTCATGATCATGTTCACTATTCTCATTAATGCTCATGATCATGTTCACTATTCTCATTAATGCTCATGATCATGTTCACTATTGTGGCTACTGTTAGCATGTTTTCTTACATGGTTAATGCTCATGATCATGTTCACTATTCTCATTAATGCTCATGATCATGTTCACTATTGTGGCTACTGTTAGCATGTTTTCTTACATGGTTAATGCTCATGATCATGTTCACTATTCTCATTAATGCTCATGATCATGTTCACTATTGTGGCTACTGTTAGCATGTTTTCTTACATGGTTAATGCTCATGATCATGTTCACTATTCTGGCTAATCTTAGCATGTTTTCTTACATGGTTAATGCTCATGATCATGTTCACTATTCTCATTAATGCTCATGATCATGTTCACTATTCTCATTAATGCTCATGATCATGTTCACTATTCTCATTAATGCTCATGATCATGTTCACTATTCTCATTAATGCTCATGATCATGTTCACTATTCTCATTAATGCTCATGATCATGTTCACTATTGTGGCTACTGTTAGCATGTTTTCTTACATGGTTAATGCTCATGATCATGTTCACTATTCTCATTAATGCTCATGATCATGTTCACTATTGTGGCTACTGTTAGCATGTTTTCTTACATGGTTAATGCTCATGATCATGTTCACTATTCTGGCTAATGTTAGCATGTTTTCTTACATGGTTAATGCTCATGATCATGTTCACTATTCTGGCTAATGTTAGCATGTTTTCTTACATGGTTAATGCTCATGAGCATGTTCACTATTCTCATTAATGCTCATGATCATGTTCACTATTCTCATTAATGCTCATGATCATGTTCACTATTGTGGCTACTGTTAACATGTTTTCTTACATGGTTAATGCTCATGATCATGTTCACTATTCTGGCTAATGTTAGCACGTTTTCTTACATGGTTAATGCTCATGATCATGTTCACTATTCTGGCTACTGTTAGCATGTTTTCTTACATGGTTAATGCTCATGAGCATGTTCACTATTCTGGCTAATGTTAGCATGTTTTCTTACATGGTTAATGCTCATGAGCATGTTCACTATTCTCATTAATGCTCATGATCATGTTCACTATTCTCATTAATGCTCATGATCATGTTCACTATTGTGGCTAATGTTAGCATGTTTTCTTACATGGTTAATGCTCATGATCATGTTCACTATTCTGGCTAATGTTAGCATGTTTTCTTACATGGTTAATGCTCATGAGCATGTTCACTATTCTCATTAATGCTCATGATCATGTTCACTATTCTCATTAATGCTCATGATCATGTTCACTATTCTCATTAATGCTCATGATCATGTTCACTATTGTGGCTACTGTTAACATGTTTTCTTACATGGTTAATGCTCATGATCATGTTCACTATTCTGGCTAATGTTAGCATGTTTTCTTACATGGTTAATGCTCATGATCATGTTCACTATTCTGGCTAATGTTAGCATGTTTTCTTACATGGTTAATGCTCATGAGCATGCTCACTATTCTCATTAATGCTCATGATCATGTTCACTATTCTCATTAATGCTCATGATCATGTTCACTATTGTGGCTACTGTTAGCATGTTTTCTTACATGGTTAATGCTCATGATCATGTTCACTATTCTGGCTAATGTTAGCATGTTTTCTTACATGGTTAATGCTCATGATCATGTTCACTATTGTGGCTACTGTTAGCATGTTTTCTTACATGGTTAATGCTCATGATCATGTTCACTATTCTGGCTAATGTTAGCATGTTTTATTACATGGTTAATGCTCATGAGCATGTTCACTATTCTCATTAATGCTCATGATCATGTTCACTATTCTCATTAATGCTCATGGTCATGTTCACTATTGTGGCTACTGTTAGCATGTTTTCTTACATGGTTAATGCTCATGATCATGTTCACTATTCTGGCTAATGTTAGCATGTTTTATTACATGGTTAATGCTCATGATCATGTTCACTATTCTCATTAATGCTCATGATCATGTTCACTATTCTCATTAATGCTCATGGTCATGTTCACTATTGTGGCTACTGTTAGCATGTTTTCTTACACGGTTATTGCTCGTTAGCATGCTCACTATTGTGGCTAGCTTGTTCTCTGACGTGGCTAATGTTTGTTAGCATGTTTACAATTTGGATGTCAGTGTGTTCTCTCGCATGATTTTTGCTCGATAGCACGCTCGCTATTGTGGCTAACGTGTTCTCTGACGTCACTAATGTTTGTCAGCAAGTTCAATGTTGTGGCTAATATTTTCTAGCATGTTCTCTAGCATGTGGCTAGCGTTAGCATGCATTGTAGCTAAGCAAGTGCAGATGTATCGTTGTAAAAGTGCTACGTCAAATCTTGTGGATGAGAAGATAAAAGTTGGAGGTCAGGAAGGTTCCTGACCAAGGTTTACAGAAGACTTTGTGTGGACCAAAGATCCTGGAATGGGAAGAACATGTGCTGGAGGCTTAGTAGAGCAGATCTCATGATGAGCAGGGACTGAGCAGAGACTGTTCGAAAGACCTCGGGATATGAGGGGGAGGGGCGTATAAGAACACAAAGATGACACAAGTCCACAGTCTAGCAGAATCTACAGAGAGTCCTAGGCTCCGAAAGGCAGACATGGACAAGTACGACGGAGAACCGAGTCCCAGAGAGCGAGAACGGCTGAAGATCCGCCGGGACAGCGACTCCAAGGCGGCACAACTGGCCAAGATGGAGAAGTTGATGCAGCAGACCAAAGACCTGATGGACAAAAGGACAGAGTCCGGGTCGGAGAAGGTCCAAGAGAACCTGGGTGAGTGCTTTTTCACCAGGTGTTCCCGGGCGGGGGTCACCAGTGTTGTGTGTGTGCAGTGGAGGACCTGGAGGAGAAGGTGCGCTCCAGCCGGCGTCACAGGAGGAACTCTCTGCACCAGACTCAGATGCTGGAGAGCCAGATGAAGACGGTGAAGGGGGAGCTGGTGGGGACCCTGGACCACCTCCAGGAGCTGCGCAACGTCCTGCAGCGCTCGCAGCAGAAGGCAGAGGAGCGCAAGGCGGCCATGGAGAAACTGGCGGCCGGCCTCAGGTGAACACCAGGAGCGTCTGGGACTTACCTACTCACTTACTTACTCACTTACTTACCACCGCGGACTTTTGCCACAAACCTTATTTTGGAGAAATAAATGCAACCAAAGACATTTTGCTCTCCTTTCATAATTCTTCCATGCTGATCATTAGTCCAATAAAGCAGCATGCTAACACATTACATGATGCTAAGATAGCATGTTTACCAATGGGGCATGCTACCCTGCTAACACCATTAGCTACATCCATCCATCCATCCATTTCTACCGCTTATTCCCTTTTGGGGTCGCGGGGGGTGCTGGCGCCTATCTCAGCTACAATCGGGCGGAAGGCGGGGTACACCCTGGACAAGTCGCCACCTCATCGCAGGGCCAACACAGATAGACAGACAACATTCACACACTAGGGACCATTTAGTGTTGCCAATCAACCTATCCCCAGGTGCATGTCTTTGGAGGTGGGAGGGGCCTATCCCCAGGTGCATGTCTTTGGAGGTGGGAGGGGCCTATCCCCAGGTGCATGTCTTTGGAGGTGGGAAGAAGCTGGAGTACCCGGAGGGAACCCACGCATTCAGGGGGAGAACATGCAAACTCCACACAGAAATATCCCGAGCCTGGGATTGAACCCAGGACTGCAGGACCTTCGTATTGTGAGGCACATGCACTAACCCCTCTGCCACTGTGAAGCCCGCATTAGCTACATATAAAGTAAATATGCTAACACCATGATATATTAGTTAGCATTTTCACCAATGTGGCAAATGCTAGTATGCTAACACATGGGGCGGCATAGCTCAGTTGGTAGAGCGGCCATGCCAGCAACTTGAGGGTTCCAGGTTCAATCCCCACTTCCGATATCCTAGTCACTGCCGTGGTGTCCTTGGGCAAGACGCTTTACCCACCTGCTCCCGGTGCCACCCACACTGCTTTAAATGTCACTTACATGTTGGCTTTCACTATGTCAAGTGCTTTGAGCCACTAGAGAAAAGAGCTATATAAATATAATTCCCTTCACTTCACTAACACGATGCTATGTTAGTGAGCTTAGTCACTAATGTGGCTAATGCTAGTATGCTAACACAATGCTACATTAGTAAGCTAAATGGTCACTAATGTGGCTAATGCTAGAATGCTAACTCGATACTTAATTATTAAGCTGCATGGTCAGCAATGTGGCTAATGCTAGAATGCTAACTCGATACTTAATTAGTAAGCTGGATGGTCAACAATGTGGCTAATGGTAAAATGCTAACACAAGTGTCAGTTAGCATGGTCAGTAATGTGGCTAATGCTAAAATGCTAACACAAGAGTGTCAGCTAGCATGGTCAGCAATGTGGCTAATGCTAAAATGCTAACACAAGAGTGTCAGCTAGCATGGTCAGCAATGTGGCTAATGGTAAAATGCTAACATAAGAGTGTCAGTTAGCATGGTCAGCAATGTGGCTAATGCTGAAATGCTAACACAGGAGTGTCAGCTAGCATGGTCAGCAATGTGGCTAATGCTAGCATCTTCCCCAGCTTTGTTTTCATGTTTTGGTGGCACTGAGGCCGAGCTAACAGGCATGTTTATTTTTAGCGCGCTGCAAGCGTGTTCTGGAATATTCTGTGGCGTGATCCAAAGCCTCTTTGTGGGTGGCAGCCGTGGCCAAGACATAAAAAGATCACATGACTCTCCTCCAACTCTCTCTCCCCGAGGCAGAAAAGACACAAAAGGAAGCTTTAACGTAATCACTAAGCTCAAACTTCTTGAAATAATTATTCTCTTTGCAATGTTTAGTTAGCCAATAGCAATGTTCGATAATCAGTAATCACACTTCTTCATGTGTTGTGCAATAGCATTGATCAATAATCAGTAATCACACTTCATGTATCGTGGAATAGCATTGATCAATAATCAATAATCACCAAAGTGTGTCATGCAATAAAAGATGAAAAGATGATGAGCAGACATTTAGCTAAAGTGCTTACAGGCGGAGTCATCTTCAGGAAGTTAGGGTTTACTTCCTGTTTAAATTCCCCAACAGGAAGTGTTTTCCTTGACTGTTGTGTACATGGTGGATGTATGTTTGTTGTTTTCCTTGACTGTTGTGTACATGGTGGATGTATGTTTGTTGTTTTCCTTGACTGTTGTGTACATGGTGGATGTATGTTTGTTGTTTTCCTTGACTGTTGTGTACATGGTGGATGTATGTTTGTTGTTTTCCTTGACTGTTGTGCACATGGTGGATGTATGTTTGTTGTTTTCCTTGACTGTTGTGCACATGGTGGATGTATGTTTGTTGTTTTCCTTGACTGTTGTGTACATGGTGGATGTATGTTTGTTGTTTTCCTTGACTGTTGTGTACATGGTGGATGTATGTTTGTTGTTTTCCTTGACTGTTGTGTACATGGTGGATGTATGTTTGTTGTTTTCCTTGACTGTTGTGTACATGGTGGATGTATGTTTGTTGTTTTCCTTGACTGTTGTGTACATGGTGGATGTATGTTTGTTGTTTTCCTTGACTGTTGTGTACATGGTGGATGTATGTTTGTTGTTTTCCTTGACTGTTGTGTACATGGTGGATGTATGTTTGTTGTTTTCCTTGACTGTTGTGTACATGGTGGATGTATGTTTGTTGTTTTCCTTGACTGTTGTGTACATGGTGGATTTATGTTTGCTGTTCAAGAAATATTGAAATAAAAATAAAAAGAAAAGAGGTAAAAAATGTAAATAAATGTATAAACTCAAACATGCTAGCATGCTAACCCCACCTGACTCCACCCCTCAGCACTTTACTTGCACCTTCAGAGGAGGACACAGGTGGGTGAGGGCGGAGCTTTGCAGTCGAGGGTGAAATGGGCGGGGTTAAAGTCCTGCGGGTGGGACACGCCTCCCCGCTGCCCGGCGCCGCCCTGGTGGGTGGAGGTGACGCGGTACCGAGCCTTGACCGTCCTCAGCGGGTTGTAATCGGGCGCCACGCACTGGGGACTGCGGAACACTTCCTGGATGACCACGCCGCGCTGCGCCAGCGCCACAAAGCCGTTCCGGAAGGTCACCATGGCGACCACGGCGGACTCCACGGACTGGACCAGCAGGAGGTTCCCTGATGACACACGGTCACACGGTCTCATGGTCTCATGGTATATGTCACCTGGTCACATGGTCACACAGTCACCTGGTCACACGGTCACACGGTCACCTGGTCACACGGTCACCTGGTCACGCGGTCACGCGGCCACGCGGCCACGCGGCCACGCGGTCACGCGGTCACGCGGTCACGCGGTCACGCGGTCACGCGGTCACGCGGTCACGCGGTCACGCGGTCACCTGGTCACGCGGTCACCTGGTCACCTGGTCACATGGTCACACGGTCACACGGTCACACGGTCACACGGTCACCTGGTCACATGGTCACATGGTCACATGGTCACACGGTCACACGGTCACACGGTCACCTGGTCACACGGTCACCTGGTCACCTGGTCACGCGGTCACGCGGCCACGCGGCCACGCGGTCACGCGGTCACGCGGTCACGCGGTCACGCGGTCACGCGGTCACCTGGTCACGCGGTCACCCGGTCACCCGGTCACATGGTCACACGGTCACACGGTCACACGGTCACCTGGTCACACGGTCACCTGGTCACATGGTCACATGGTCACACGGTCACACGGTCACACGGTCACACGGTCACACGGTCACACGGTCACACGGTCACCTGGTCACACGGTCACCTGGTCACATGGTCACATGGTCACACGGTCACACGGTCACACGGTCACACGGTCACACGGTCACCTGGTCACATGGTCACCTGGTCACACGGTCACCTGGTCACCTGGTCACATGGTCACATGGTCACATGGTCACACGGTCACACGGTCACACGGTCACACGGTCACACGGTCACACGGTCACACGGTCACCTGGTCACATGGTCACATGGTCACATGGTCACACGGTCACACGGTCACACGGTCACACGGTCACACGGTCACACGGTCACACGGTCACCTGGTCACCTGGTCACGCGGTCACCTGGTCACGCGGTCACACGGTCACACGGTCACCTGGTCACACGGTCACACGGTCACCTGGTCACATGGTCACACGGTCACACGGTCACACGGTCTCACGGTCACACGGTCACACGGTCACACGGTCACACGGTCACCTGGTCACCTGGTCACGCGGTCACCTGGTCACGCGGTCACACGGTCACACGGTCACACGGTCACACGGTCACACGGTCACACGGTCACACGGTCTCGCGGTCACGCGGTCACGCGGTCACGCGGTCACGCGGTCACACGGTCACCTGGTCACCTGGTCACGCGGTCACCCGGTCACGCGGTCACACGGTCACACGGTCACCTGGTCACACGGTCACACGGTCACACGGTCACACGGTCACACGGTCACACGGTCTCCTGGTCACGCGGTCACACGGTCACACGGTCACCTGGTCACACGGTCACACGGTCACACGGTCACCTGGTCACACGGTCACACGGTCACACGGTCACACGGTCACACGGTCACACGGTCTCCTGGTCACGCGGTCACACGGTCACACGGTCACACGGTCACACGGTCACACGGTCACACGGTCACACGGTCACACGGTCACACGGTCACACGGTCACACGGTCACCTGGTCACACGGTCACACGGTCACACGGTCACACGGTCACACGGTCACACGGTCACACGGTCTCGCGGTCTCGCGGTCACGCGGTCACGCGGTCACGCGGTCACACGGTCACACGGTCACCTGGTCACCTGGTCACGCGGTCACCTGGTCACGCGGTCACACGGTCACACGGTCACCTGGTCACACGGTCACACGGTCACACGGTCACACGGTCACACGGTCACACGGTCACACGGTCACACGGTCACACGGTCTCCTGGTCACGCGGTCACACGGTCACACGGTCACACGGTCACACGGTCACACGGTCACACGGTCACACGGTCACACGGTCTCCTGGTCACGCGGTCACACGGTCACACGGTCACACGGTCACACGGTCACACGGTCACACGGTCACACGGTCACACGGTCACGCGGTCACGCGGTCACGCGGTCACGCGGTCACCTGGTCACCTGGTCACGCGGTCACCTGGTCACGCGGTCACACGGTCACACGGTCACACGGTCACACGGTCACACGGTCACACGGTCACACGGTCACACGGTCACATGGTCACACGGTCACACGGTCACACGGTCACACGGTCACACGGTCACACGGTCACCTGGTCACCTGGTCACGCGGTCACCTGGTCACGCGGTCACACGGTCACACGGTCACCTGGTCACACGGTCACACGGTCACCTGGTCACACGGTCACACGGTCACACGGTCACACGGTCACACGGTCACACGGTCACACGGTCACACGGTCTCACGGTCACGCGGTCACGCGGTCACGCGGTCACGCGGTCACGCGGTCACACGGTCACCTGGTCACCTGGTCACGCGGTCACCCGGTCACGCGGTCACACGGTCACACGGTCACCTGGTCACACGGTCACACGGTCACACGGTCACACGGTCACACGGTCACCTGGTCACATGGTCACACGGTCACACGGTCACACGGTCACACGGTCACACGGTCACACGGTCACACGGTCACCTGGTCACCTGGTCACGCGGTCACCTGGTCACGCGGTCACACGGTCACACGGTCACCTGGTCACACGGTCACACGGTCACCTGGTCACACGGTCACACGGTCACACGGTCACACGGTCACACGGTCACACGGTCACACGGTCACACGGTCACACGGTCTCACGGTCACGCGGTCACGCGGCCACGCGGTCACGCGGTCACGCGGTCACACGGTCACCTGGTCACCCGGTCACGCGGTCACCCGGTCACGCGGTCACACGGTCACACGGTCACCTGGTCACACGGTCACACGGTCACACGGTCACACGGTCACACGGTCACACGGTCTCCTGGTCACGCGGTCACACGGTCACACGGTCACCTGGTCACACGGTCACACGGTCACACGGTCACACGGTCACACGGTCACACGGTCACACGGTCACACGGTCACACGGTCACACGGTCACACGGTCTCCTGGTCACGCGGTCACACGGTCACACGGTCACCTGGTCACACGGTCACACGGTCACACGGTCACCTGGTCACATGGTCACACGGTCACACGGTCACACGGTCACACGGTCACACGGTCACACGGTCACACGGTCACCTGGTCACACGGTCACACGGTCACACGGTCACCTGGTCACCTGGTCACACGGTCACACGGTCACCTGGTCACACGGTCACACGGTCACACGGTCACACGGTCACACGGTCACACGGTCACACGGTCTCACGGTCTCACGGTCACGCGGTCACGCGGTCACGCGGTCACGCGGTCACGCGGTCACACGGTCACCTGGTCACCTGGTCACGCGGTCACCCGGTCACGCGGTCACACGGTCACACGGTCACCTGGTCACACGGTCTCACGGTCACGCGGTCACGCGGTCACGCGGTCACGCGGTCACACGGTCACCTGGTCACCTGGTCACGCGGTCACCCGGTCACGCGGTCACACGGTCACACGGTCACCTGGTCACACGGTCACACGGTCACACGGTCACACGGTCACACGGTCACCTGGTCACATGGTCACACGGTCACACGGTCACACGGTCACACGGTCACACGGTCACACGGTCACACGGTCACCTGGTCACCTGGTCACGCGGTCACCTGGTCACGCGGTCACACGGTCACACGGTCACCTGGTCACACGGTCACACGGTCACCTGGTCACACGGTCACACGGTCACACGGTCACACGGTCACACGGTCACACGGTCACACGGTCACACGGTCTCACGGTCACGCGGTCACGCGGCCACGCGGTCACGCGGTCACGCGGTCACACGGTCACCTGGTCACCCGGTCACGCGGTCACCCGGTCACGCGGTCACACGGTCACACGGTCACCTGGTCACACGGTCACACGGTCACACGGTCACACGGTCACACGGTCTCCTGGTCACGCGGTCACACGGTCACACGGTCACCTGGTCACACGGTCACACGGTCACACGGTCACACGGTCACACGGTCACACGGTCACACGGTCACACGGTCACACGGTCACACGGTCACACGGTCTCCTGGTCACGCGGTCACACGGTCACACGGTCACCTGGTCACACGGTCACACGGTCACACGGTCACCTGGTCACATGGTCACACGGTCACACGGTCACACGGTCACACGGTCACACGGTCACGCGGTCACGCGGTCACACGGTCACACGGTCACACGGTCACCTGGTCACACGGTCACCTGGTCACATGGTCACATGGTCACATGGTCACCTGGTCACATGGTCACATGGTCACATGGTCACACGGTCACACGGTCACACGGTCACCTGGTCACACGGTCACCTGGTCACCTGGTCACGCGGTCACGCGGCCACGCGGCCACGCGGTCACGC
The DNA here is from genome assembly GCF_033978795.1 of Nerophis ophidion. NCBI lineage: Eukaryota > Metazoa > Chordata > Actinopteri > Syngnathiformes > Syngnathidae > Nerophis > Nerophis ophidion. The sequence continues at coordinate 513,743 of NC_084636.1, read as the reverse complement.
GGTCACGCGGTCACGCGGTCACGCGGTCACGCGGTCACGCGGTCACCTGGTCACGCGGTCACCCGGTCACCCGGTCACATGGTCACACGGTCACACGGTCACACGGTCACCTGGTCACACGGTCACCTGGTCACATGGTCACATGGTCACACGGTCACACGGTCACACGGTCACACGGTCACACGGTCACACGGTCACACGGTCACCTGGTCACACGGTCACCTGGTCACATGGTCACATGGTCACACGGTCACACGGTCACACGGTCACACGGTCACACGGTCACCTGGTCACATGGTCACCTGGTCACACGGTCACCTGGTCACCTGGTCACATGGTCACATGGTCACATGGTCACACGGTCACACGGTCACACGGTCACACGGTCACACGGTCACACGGTCACACGGTCACACGGTCACCTGGTCACATGGTCACATGGTCACATGGTCACACGGTCACACGGTCACACGGTCACACGGTCACACGGTCACACGGTCACACGGTCACCTGGTCACCTGGTCACGCGGTCACCTGGTCACGCGGTCACACGGTCACACGGTCACCTGGTCACACGGTCACACGGTCACCTGGTCACATGGTCACACGGTCACACGGTCACACGGTCTCACGGTCACACGGTCACACGGTCACACGGTCACACGGTCACCTGGTCACCTGGTCACGCGGTCACCTGGTCACGCGGTCACACGGTCACACGGTCACACGGTCACACGGTCACACGGTCACACGGTCACACGGTCACACGGTCTCGCGGTCACGCGGTCACGCGGTCACGCGGTCACGCGGTCACACGGTCACCTGGTCACCTGGTCACGCGGTCACCCGGTCACGCGGTCACACGGTCACACGGTCACCTGGTCACACGGTCACACGGTCACACGGTCACACGGTCACACGGTCACACGGTCACACGGTCTCCTGGTCACGCGGTCACACGGTCACACGGTCACCTGGTCACACGGTCACACGGTCACACGGTCACCTGGTCACACGGTCACACGGTCACACGGTCACACGGTCACACGGTCTCCTGGTCACGCGGTCACACGGTCACACGGTCACACGGTCACACGGTCACACGGTCACACGGTCACACGGTCACACGGTCACCTGGTCACATGGTCACACGGTCACACGGTCACACGGTCACACGGTCACACGGTCACACGGTCACACGGTCTCGCGGTCTCGCGGTCACGCGGTCACGCGGTCACGCGGTCACACGGTCACACGGTCACCTGGTCACCTGGTCACGCGGTCACCTGGTCACGCGGTCACACGGTCACACGGTCACCGGTCACACGGTCACACGGTCACACGGTCACACGGTCACACGGTCACACGGTCACACGGTCACACGGTCACACGGTCTCCTGGTCACGCGGTCACACGGTCACACGGTCACACGGTCACACGGTCACACGGTCACACGGTCACACGGTCACACGGTCACACGGTCACACGGTCACCTGGTCACATGGTCACACGGTCACACGGTCACGCGGTCACACGGTCACACGGTCACCTGGTCACACGGTCACACGGTCACACGGTCACACGGTCACCTGGTCACATGGTCACACGGTCACACGGTCACACGGTCACACGGTCACACGGTCACACGGTCACACGGTCACCTGGTCACCTGGTCACGCGGTCACCTGGTCACGCGGTCACACGGTCACACGGTCACCTGGTCACACGGTCACACGGTCACCTGGTCACACGGTCACACGGTCACACGGTCACACGGTCACACGGTCACACGGTCACACGGTCACACGGTCTCACGGTCACGCGGTCACGCGGCCACGCGGTCACGCGGTCACGCGGTCACACGGTCACCTGGTCACCCGGTCACGCGGTCACCCGGTCACGCGGTCACACGGTCACACGGTCACCTGGTCACACGGTCACACGGTCACACGGTCACACGGTCACACGGTCACACGGTCTCCTGGTCACGCGGTCACACGGTCACACGGTCACCTGGTCACACGGTCACACGGTCACACGGTCACACGGTCACACGGTCACACGGTCACACGGTCACACGGTCACACGGTCACACGGTCTCCTGGTCACGCGGTCACACGGTCACACGGTCACCTGGTCACACGGTCACACGGTCACACGGTCACCTGGTCACATGGTCACACGGTCACACGGTCACACGGTCACACGGTCACACGGTCACACGGTCACACGGTCACACGGTCACCTGGTCACACGGTCACACGGTCACACGGTCACCTGGTCACCTGGTCACACGGTCACACGGTCACCTGGTCACACGGTCACACGGTCACACGGTCACACGGTCACACGGTCACACGGTCACACGGTCACACGGTCTCACGGTCACGCGGTCACGCGGTCACGCGGTCACGCGGTCACGCGGTCACACGGTCACCTGGTCACCTGGTCACGCGGTCACCCGGTCACGCGGTCACACGGTCACACGGTCACCTGGTCACACGGTCACACGGTCACACGGTCACACGGTCACACGGTCACCTGGTCACATGGTCACACGGTCACACGGTCACACGGTCACACGGTCACACGGTCACACGGTCACACGGTCACCTGGTCACCTGGTCACGCGGTCACCTGGTCACGCGGTCACACGGTCACCTGGTCACACGGTCACACGGTCACCTGGTCACACGGTCACACGGTCACACGGTCACACGGTCACACGGTCACACGGTCACACGGTCACACGGTCACACGGTCTCACGGTCACGCGGTCACGCGGCCACGCGGTCACGCGGTCACGCGGTCACACGGTCACCTGGTCACCCGGTCACGCGGTCACCCGGTCACGCGGTCACACGGTCACACGGTCACCTGGTCACACGGTCACACGGTCACACGGTCACACGGTCACACGGTCACACGGTCTCCTGGTCACGCGGTCACACGGTCACACGGTCACCTGGTCACACGGTCACACGGTCACACGGTCACACGGTCACACGGTCACACGGTCACACGGTCACACGGTCACACGGTCACACGGTCTCCTGGTCACGCGGTCACACGGTCACACGGTCACCTGGTCACACGGTCACACGGTCACACGGTCACCTGGTCACATGGTCACACGGTCACACGGTCACACGGTCACACGGTCACACGGTCACGCGGTCACGCGGTCACGCGGTCTCGCGGTCTCGCGGTCACGCGGTCACGCGGTCACACGGTCACACGGTCACCTGGTCACCTGGTCACGCGGTCACCTGGTCACGCGGTCACACGGTCACACGGTCACCTGGTCACACGGTCACACGGTCACACGGTCACACGGTCACACGGTCACACGGTCACACGGTCACACGGTCTCCTGGTCACGCGGTCACACGGTCACACGGTCACACGGTCACACGGTCACACGGTCACACGGTCTCCTGGTCACGCGGTCACACGGTCACACGGTCACACGGTCACACGGTCACACGGTCACCTGGTCACATGGTCACACGGTCACACGGTCACACGGTCACACGGTCACACGGTCACACGGTCACACGGTCACACGGTCTCACGGTCACACGGTCACACGGTCACACGGTCACACGGTCACACGGTCACACGGTCACACGGTCACACGGTCACACGGTCACACGGTCACACGGTCTCACGGTCACACGGTCACACGGTCACGCGGTCACGCGGTCACCTGGTCACCTGGTCACGCGGTCACCTGGTCACGCGGTCACACGGTCACACGGTCACACGGTCACACGGTCACACGGTCACACGGTCACACGGTCACACGGTCTCACGGTCACACGGTCACACGGTCACACGGTCACACGGTCACGCGGTCACGCGGTCACGCGGTCACCTGGTCACCTGGTCACGCGGTCACCTGGTCACGCGGTCACACGGTCACACGGTCACCTGGTCACACGGTCACACGGTCACACGGTCACACGGTCACACGGTCACCTGGTCACATGGTCACATGGTCACACGGTCACACGGTCACACGGTCACACGGTCACACGGTCACACGGTCACACGGTCACACGGTCACACGGTCACCTGGTCACGCGGTCACCTGGTCACGCGGTCACACGGTCACACGGTCACCTGGTCACGCGGTCACCTGGTCACGCGGTCACACGGTCACACGGTCACCTGGTCACACGGTCACACGGTCACACGGTCACACGGTCACACGGTCACACGGTCACACGGTCTCACGGTCACACGGTCACACGGTCACGCGGTCACGCGGTCACGCGGTCACGCGGTCACGCGGTCACCTGGTCACCTGGTCACCTGGTCACGCGGTCACCTGGTCACACGGTCACACGGTCACACGGTCACACGGTCACACGGTCACACGGTCACACGGTCACACGGTCACACGGTCACCTGGTCACATGGTCACATGGTCACACGGTCACACGGTCACACGGTCACACGGTCACACGGTCACACGGTCACACGGTCACACGGTCACACGGTCACCTGGTCACCTGGTCACGCGGTCACCTGGTCACGCGGTCACACGGTCACACGGTCACCTGGTCACACGGTCACACGGTCACACGGTCACACGGTCACACGGTCACACGGTCACACGGTCACACGGTCACACGGTCACCTGGTCACCTGGTCACGCGGTCACCTGGTCACGCGGTCACACGGTCACACGGTCACCTGGTCACATGGTCACATGGTCACACGGTCACACGGTCACACGGTCACACGGTCACACGGTCACACGGTCACACGGTCACACGGTCACACGGTCACACGGTCACCTGGTCACCTGGTCACGCGGTCACCTGGTCACGCGGTCACACGGTCACACGGTCACCTGGTCACACGGTCACACGGTCACACGGTCACACGGTCACACGGTCACACGGTCACCTGGTCACACGGTCACCTGGTCACATGGTCACATGGTCACACGGTCACACGGTCACACGGTCACACGGTCACGCGGTCACACGGTCACCTGGTCACCTGGTCACGCGGTCACCTGGTCACGCGGTCACACGGTCACACGGTCACCTGGTCACACGGTCACACGGTCACACGGTCACCTGGTCACCTGGTCACGCGGTCACCTGGTCACGCGGTCACACGGTCACACGGTCACCTGGTCACATGGTCACACGGTCACACGGTCACACGGTCACACGGTCACACGGTCACCTGGTCACGCGGTCACCTGGTCACGCGGTCACACGGTCACACGGTCACACGGTCACACGGTCACACGGTCACACGGTCACACGGTCACACGGTCACACGGTCACACGGTCACACGGTCACACGGTCACCTGGTCACCTGGTCACGCGGTCACCTGGTCACGCGGTCACACGGTCACACGGTCACACGGTCACACGGTCACACGGTCACCTGGTCACACGGTCACACGGTCACACGGTCACACGGTCACACGGTCACACGGTCACACGGTCACACGGTCACACGGTCACACGGTCACACGGTCACACGGTCACACGGTCACACGGTCTCATGGTCTCATGGTCACACGGTCTCACGGTCACACGGTCACACGGTCACACGGTCACACGGTCACATGGTCTCATGGTCACACGGTCACACGGTCACACGGTCACACGGTCACACGGTCACATGGTCACACGGTCACACGGTCACACGGTCACACGGTCTCACGGTCACACGGTCACATGGTCACATGGTCTCATGGTCACACGGTCTCACGGTCACACGGTCACATGGTCACATGGTCTCATGGTCACACGGTCACACGGTCACACGGTCACACGGTCACATGGTCACACGGTCACATGGTCACACGGTCACACGGTCACACGGTCACCTGGTCACCTGGTCACGCGGTCACCTGGTCACGCGGTCACACGGTCACGCGGTCACATGGTCTCATGGTCACATGGTCAAAGCACGACAGTAAGTTCCCGGTACCTGAGGTCACGTCCCAAACCTTGATGGTTTTGTCCCGTGATCCCGTGAAGACCACCTGGTCGCTCTCCGAGAAGGCGGCGCACGCCACGCCCTCCGAAGACACACCCTGCACACAGGATTGTGATGTCACTTCCTCTTTGATGTTTGACCTCCTGTGTGCGCGTGTGACCTTGTACTCCATGACGTGCTTGACAGCGAGCGGCTTGAGGCTCCACAGTTGTTGCACGGCGTCCTGGGAGCCCACCAGGAAGTGCGTGCCCCAGTTGCTGGGCGTCAAACAGGTGATGTTGCTGCGGTGTCGCTCCAAAGTGGTGGTGGCGCCGCCCCGGGCGCCATCATAGAGCGTCACGCCGCCACACTCCGTCCCGTAGAGCAGGCGGCGGTCCGACAGCAGCGCCACGGCGCTGAGCGTGCCGTCCTGCGCCGACAGCTGCACGCGCTCCAGGGGGCCCTCCACCGAGGGGTAGCGCTCCCTGGTGGTGATGTGGAAGACGCACAGCGAGTCCTCGTACGCCACCACCGCACATGTCTCCTGCACGCTCAGCGCCACCTGCAGCACGCCGCGCAGGCTCTCCGGGGGCGGGATGGCCAGCGTCTCCTCGGGGAGGTCCAAAGGATAAATGAGCACGGCGCCGCTGCTCAGGCCAACCAGCAGGAGGCGCTTGTGCTGCGCCAACGCCAGGCAGCTCGCCGCCGCCGACAGCGCCAGGTGACCCGACGCTTTGCCTGCAAGCCAGCCAACAACAACACGCTAACTCAGAAAAACATGCTAACTCAACAACACACAAACTCAACATAATGCTAACTCCTCAACAACGCACTAACATAACACGCTAATTTATTAACAACACACAAACATAAAAACTTGTCAACAACACGTACTCATTAACAACATGCTAACATGTCAACAACACACTGACTCATTAACAACATGCTAACTTGTCAACAACACACTGACTCATTAACAACATGCTAACTTGTCAACACACTGACTCACTAACAACATGCTAACATGTCAACAACACACTGACTCATTAACAACATGCTAACTTGTCAACACACTGACTCACTAACAACATGCTAACTTGTCAACACACTGACTCACTAACAACATGCTAACATGTCAACAACACACTGACTCATTAACAACATGCTAACTTGTCAACAACACACTGACTCATTAACAACATGCTAACTTGTCAACAACACGTACTCATTAACAACATGCTAACATGTCAACAACACACTGACTCACTAACAACATGCTAACATGTCAACAACACACTGACTCATTAACAACATGCTAACTTGTCAACACACTGACTCACTAACAACATGCTAACTTGTCAACACACTGACTCACTAACAACATGCTAACATGTCAACAACACACTGACTCATTAACAACATGCTAACTTGTCAACACACTGACTCACTAACAACATGCTAACTTGTCAACAACACACTGGCTCATTAACAACATGCTAACTTGTCAACACACTGACTCACTAACAACATGCTAACTTGTCAACAACACACTGACTCATTAACAACATGCTAACATGTCAACAACACACTGACTCATTAACAACATGCTAACTTGTCAACACACTGACTCACTAACAACATGCTAACTTGTCAACAACACACTGACTCATTAACAACATGCTAACTTGTCAACACACTGACTCATTAACAACATGCTAACATGTCAACAACACACTGACTCACTAACAACATGCTAACTTGTCAACAACACACTGGCTCATTAACAACATGCTAACTTGTCAACACACTGACTCACTAACAACATGCTAACTTGTCAACAACACACTGGCTCATTAACAACATGCTAACTTGTCAACAACACACTGACTCATTAACAACATGCTAACTTGTCAACACACTGACTCACTAACAACATGCTAACTTGTCAACAACACACTGGCTCATTAACAACATGCTAACTTAACTAAACTGCACGCTACCTCATCAACAACATGCTAACTTGTCAACACACTGACTCATTAACAACATTCTAACTTAACTCAACCGCACGCTACCTCATCAACAACATGCTAACTTGTCAACAACACACTGACTCATTAACAACATGCTAACTTAACTAAACTGCACGCTACCTCATCAACAACATGCTAACTTGTCAACACACTGACTCATTAACTACATTCTAACTTAACTCAACCGCACGCTACCTCATCAACAACATGCTAACTTGTCAACACACTGACTCATTAACAACATTCTAACTTAACTCAACCGCACGCTACCTCATCAACAACATGCTAACTTGTCAACAACACACTGACTTATTAACAACATTCTAACTTAACTCAACCGCACGCTACCTCATCAACAACATGCTAACTTGTCAACAACACACTGACTTATTAACAACATTCTAACTTAACTCAACCGCACGCTACCTCATCAACAACATGCTAACTTGTCAACAACACACTGACTTATTAACAACATTCTAACTTAACTCAACCGCACGCTACCTCATCAACAACATGCTAACTTGTCAACAACACACTGACTTATTAACAACATTCTAACTTAACTCAACCGCACGCTACCTCATCAACAACAAGCTAACTTGTCAACAACACACTGACTTATTAAATAAATAAATAAATAAATGGGTTGTACTTGTATAGCGCTTTTCTACCTTCAAGGTACTCAAAGCGCTTTGACACTACTTCCACATTTACCCATTCACACACACATTCACACACTGATGGAGGGAGCTGCCATGCAAGGCGCCAACCAGCACCCATCAGGAGCAAGGGTGAAGTGTCTTGCTCAGGACACAACGGACGTGACGAGGTTGGTACTAGGTGGGATTTGAACCAGTGACCCTCGGGTTGCGCACGGCCACTCTCCCACTGCGCCACGCCGTCCCCAACAACATTCTAACTCACCAACATGCTAACTCAACTATATGCTAACTCCTCAACAACATGCTAATTCACAACAACATGTAAACATTGTATTGCTGCATTGTTGACATGTTATTTGTATGTTGTTGATGAGTTGGCATGGTTGACATGTTGGTTGCTGCGTTGTCCACACGCAATCAGGCCAAAAATGCAGCGGCATGCGATCAATACACGCATCAACACAGTAACACACCAACAACACGCTAAAACGCCAACAACACGCTAAGAGGCCAACAACACGCTAGGAAAACAACAACACGCTAGGAGAACAACAACACGTTAGGAGAACAACAACACACTAGGAGAACAACAACACGCTAGGAGAACAACAACACGATAGGAGGTCAACAACACGCAAGGAGAACAAGAACACGCTAGAACAACAACACGCTGGGAGAACATCAACACGCTAGGAGGCCAACAACAACAACACGCTAGGAGAACAAGAACACGCTAGGAGAACAAGAACACGCTAGGAAAACAACACGCTAGGAGAACAACAACACGCTAGGAGGCCAACAACACGCTAGGAGAACAACAACACGCTAAGCGAACAACAACACGCTAGGAGAACACGCTAGGAGAACAACAACACGCTAGGAGAACAACACGCTAGGAGGCCAACAACACGCTAGGAGGCCAACAACACGCTAGGAGAACAACAACACGCTAAGCGAACAACAACACGCTAGGAGAACACGCTAGGAGAACAACAACACGCTAGGAGAACAACACGCTAGGAGGCCAACAACACGCTAGGAGGCCAACAACAACAACACGCTAGGAAAACAATAACACGCTAGGCAAACAACAACACGCTAGGAGAACAACAACACGCTAGGAGAACAAGAACACGCTAGGAAAACAACAACACGCTAGGAGAACAACAACACGCTAGGAGGTCAACAACACGCGAGAAGAACAACAACACGCTAGGAGAACAAGAACACGCTAGGAGAACAAGAACACACTAGGAGAAAAACAACACGCTAGGAGAACAACAACACGCTAGGAGAACAACAACACGCTAGGAGAACAAGAACACGCTAGGAGAACAACATCACGCAAGGAGAACAAGAACACGCTAGGAGAACAACATCACGCAAGGAGAACAAGAACACGCTAGGAGATCAACAACACGCTAGGAGATCAACAACACGCTAGGAGAACAACAACACGCTAGGAGAACAAGAAAACGCTAGGAAAACAAGAACACGCTAGGAGAACAAGAACACGCTAGGAGAACAACACGCTAGGAGAACAACAACAACACGCTACGAGAACAACAACACGCTACGAGAACAACAACACGCTAGGAGGTCAACAACACGCTAGGAGGTCAACAGCACGCTAGGAAAACAACAACACGCTAGGAGAACAACAAAACGCTAGGAGAACAAGAACACGCTAGGAGAACAAGAACACGCTAGGAGAACAAGAACACGCTAGGAGAACAACAACACGCTAGGAGAACAAGAACACGCTAGGAGAACAAGAACACGCTAGGAGAACTACAACACGCTAGGAGAACAAGAACACGCTAGGAGAACAACAAAACGCTAGGAGGTCAACAACACGCTAGGAGAACAACAACACGCTAGGAGGTCAACAACACGCTAGGAGAACAACAACACGCTAGGAGAACAAGAACACGCTAGGACAACAACACGCTAGGAGAACAACAACACGCGAGGAGAACAACACGCTAGGAGAACAATAACACGCTAGGCGAACAACAACACGCTAGGAACAACAACACGCTAGGAGAACAACAACACGCTAGGAGAACAACAACACGCTAGGAGAACAACACGCAAGGAGAACAAGAACATGCTAGGAGAACAAGAACACGCTAGGAGAACAACAACACGCTAGGAGAACAACAACACGCTGGGGGAACAAGAACACGCTAGGAGAACAACAACAACACGCTAGGAGAACAACAACAACACGCTAGGAGGTCAACAACAACACGCTAGGAGAACAACAACACGCTAGGAGGAGAACAACACGCTACGAGAACAAGAACACGCTAGGAGAACAAGAACACGCTAGGAGAACAAGAACACGCTAGGAGAACAACAACACGCTAGGATGTCAACAACACGCTAGGAGAACAACAACACGCTAGGTCAACAACACGCTAGGAGAACAACAACACGCTAGGAGAACAAGAACACGCTAGGAGAAAAACACGCTAGGAGAACAACAACACGCTAGGCGAACAACAACAAGCTAGGCGAACAACAACACGCTAGGAACAACAACAACAACACGCTAGGAGAACAAGAACATGCTAGGAGAACAACAACACGCTAGGAGAACAACAACACGCTAGGAGAACAAGAACACGCTAGGAGAACAACACGCAAGGAGAACAACACGCAAGGAGAACAACACGCAAGGAGAACAAGAACAAACTAGGAGAACAAGAACAACACGCTATGAGGTCAACAACACGCTAGGAGAACAACAACACGCTAGGAGGAGAACAACACGCTAGGAGAACAAGAACACGCCAGGAAAACAAGAACACGCCAGGAGAACAACAACACGCTAGGAGAACAAGAACACGCTAGGAGAACAACAAAACGCTAGGAGAACAACAACACGCTAGGAGAACAACAACACGCTAGGCGAACAACAACACGCTAGGAGAATAACACGCTGGGAGAACAACACGCTAGGAGAACAACAACACGCTAGGAGAACAACACCACGCTAGGATGCCAACAACACGCTAGGAGAATAACAACAACAACACGCTAGGAGAACAAGAACACGCTAGGAGAACAACAACAACACGCTAGGAGAAAAAGAACACGCTAGGAGAACAAAGAACACACTAGGAGAACAACACGCTAGGAGAACAAAAACACGCTAGGAGAACAACACGCTAGGAGAACAACAACACGCTAGGATGTCAACAACACGCTAGGAGAACAACAACACGCTAGGAGGTCAACAACACGCTAGGAGAACAAAAACAAGCTAGGAGAAAAAGAACACGCTAGGAGAACAAGAACACGCTAGGAGAACAAGAACACGCTAGGAGAACAAGAACACGCTAGGAGAACAAGAACACGCTAGGAGAACAAGAACACGCTAGGAGAACAACAACATGCTAGGAGAACAAGAACACGCTAGGAGAACAACAACAAGCTAGGAGAACAACAACACTCTAGGAGAATAAAAACAAGCTAGGAGAACAAGAACACGCTAGGAGAACAAGAACACGCTAGGAGAACAAGAACACGCCAGGAGAACAACACGCTAGGAGAACAACAACACGCTAGGAGAACAAGAACACGCTAGGAAAACAAGAACACGCTAGGAGAACAAGAACACACTAGGAGAACAAGAACACGCTAGGAGAACAAGAACACGCTAGGAGAACTACAACACGCTAGGAGAACTACAACACGCTAGGAGAACAAAAACACGCTAGGAGAACAAGAACACGCTAGGAGAACTACAACACGCTAGGAGAACAAAAACATGAAAGGAGAACAAGAACACGCTAGGAGAACAACAACACGCTAGGAGGTCAACAACACACTAGGAGAACAAGAACACGCTAGGAGGTCAACAACACGCTAGGAGAACGACAACACACTAGGAGAACAACAACACGCTAGGAGAACAAGAACACGCTAGGAGAACAAGAACACGCTAGGAGAACAACACGCTAGGAGAACAACAACACGCTAGGAGAACAAGAACACGCTAGGAAACAAGAAAACGCTAGGAGAACAAGAACACGCTAGGAGAACAAGAACACGCTAGGAGAACAAGAACACGCTAGGAGAACAACAACACGCTAGGATGTCAACAACACGCTAGGAGAACAACAACACACTAGGAGAACAACAACATGCTAGGAGGTCAACAACACGCTAGGAGAACAACAACACGCTAGGAGAACAACAACACGCTAGGAGAACAACAACACGCTAGGAGAACAACAACACGCTAGGAGAACAACTCGCTAGGAGAACAACAACACGTTAGGCGAACAACAACACGCTAGGAACAACAACAACAACACGCTAGGAGAACAACAACACGCTAGGAGAACAAGAACACGCTAGGGGAACAACAACTCGCTAGGAGAACAACAACACGTTAGGCGAACAACAACACGCTAGGAACAACAACAACAACACGCTAGGAGAACAACAACATGCTAGGAGAACAAGAACACGCTAGGGGAACAACAACAAGCTAGGAGAACAACACGCTAGGAGAAAAACTCGCTAGGAGAACAACAACACGCTAGGTGAACAACAACACGCTAGGAGAACAACAACACGCTAGGAGAACAACAACACGCTAGGAGAACAACTCGCTAGGAGAACAACTCGCTAGGAGAACAACAACACGCTAGGTGAACAACAACACGCTAGAAACAACAACAACACGCTAGGAGAACAAGAACATGCTAGGAGAACAAGAACACGCTAGGAGAACAACAACACGCTAGGAGAACAACAACACGCTAGGAGAACAAAAACAAGCTAGGAGAAAAAGAACACGCTAGGAGAACAAGAACACGCTAGGAGAACAACAACACGCTAGGAGAACAACAACACGCTAGGAGAACAACAACACGCTAGGAGAACAACTCGCTAGGAGAACAACAACACGCTAGGCGAACAACAACACGCTAGGAACAACAACAACAACACGCTAGGAGAACAAGAACATGCTAGGAGAACAACAACATGCTAGGAGAACAAGAACACGCTAGGAGAACAACAACACGCTAGGAGAACAACAACACGCTAGGAGAACAACAACACGCTAGGAGAACAAAAACAAGCTAGGAGAAAAAGAACACGCTAGGAGAACAAGAACACGCTAGGAGAACAACAACACGCTAGGAGATCAAGAACACGCTAGGAGAACAAGAACACGCTAGGAGAACAAGAACACGCTAGGAGAACAACAACACGCTAGGAGAACAAGAACACGCTAGGCGAACAAGAACACGCTAGGAGAACAAGAACACGCTAGGAGAACAACAACATGCTAGGAGAACAACAACATGCTAGGAGAACAACTCGCTAGGAGAACAAGGACACGCTAGGAGAACAAGAACACGCTAGGAGAACAAGAACACACTAGGAGAACAAGAACACGCTAGGAGAACAAGAACACGCTAGGAGAACAAGAACACGCTAGGAGAACAACAACACGCTAGGAGAACTACAACACGCTAGGAGAACAAAAACACGCTAGGAGAACAAAAACACGCTAGGAGAACAAAAACACGCTAGGAGAACAAAAACACGCTAGGAGAACCAAAACACGCTAGGAGAACAAGAACACGCTATGAGAACAAGAACACGCTAGGAGAACAACAACACGCTAGGAGGTCAACAACACGCTAGGAGGTCAACAACACGCTAGGAGAACAACAACACGCTAGGAGAACAACAATACGCTAGGAGAACAACACGCTAGGAGAACAACAACAAGAACACACTAGGAGAACAAAAACACGCTAGGAGAACAAGAACACGCTAGGAGAACAAGAACACGCTAGGAGAACAACAACACGCTAGGAGAACTACAACACGCTAGGAGAACAAAAACACGCTAGGAGAACAAAAACACGCTAGGAGAACAAAAACACGCTAGGAGAACAAGAACATGCTAGGAGAACAAGAACACGCTAGGAGAACAACAACACGCTAGGAGAACAAGAACACGCTAGGAGAACACGCAAGGAGAACAACACGCAAGGAGAACAACACGCAAGGAGAACAAGAACACGCTAGGAGAACAAGAACAACACGCTATGAGGTCAACAACACGCTAGGAGAACAACAACACGCTAGGAGGAGAACAACACGCTAGGAGAACAAGAACACGCCAGGAAAACAAGAACACGCCAGGAGAACAACAACACGCTAGGAGAACAACAACACGCTAGGCGAACAACAACACGCTAGGAGAATAACACGCTGGGAGAACAACACGCTAGGAGAACAACAACACGCTAGGAGAACAACACCACGCTAGGATGCCAACAACACGCTAGGAGAATAACAACAACACGCTAGGAGAACAAGAACACGCTAGGAGAACAAGAACACGCTAGGAAAACAACAACACGCTAGGAGAAAAAGAACACGCTAGGAGAACAAAGAACACACTAGGAGAACAACAACACGCTAGGAGAACAAAAACACGCTAGGAGAACAACAACACGCTAGGAGAACAACAACACGCTAGGATGTCAACAACACGCTAGGAGAACAACAACACGCTAGGAGGTCAACAACACGCTAGGAGAACAACAACACGCTAGGAGAACAAGAACACGCTAGGAGAACAACAACAACAACACGCTAGGAGAACAAGAACACGCTAGGAGAACAACAACACGCTAGGAGAACAACAACACGCTAGGCAAACAACAACACGCTAGGAACAACAACAACAACACGCTAGGAGAACAAGAACACGCTAGGAGAACAACAACATGCTAGGAGAACAAGAACACGCTAGGAGAATAACAACAAGCTAGGAGAACAACAACACTCTAGGAGAATAAAAACAAGCTAGGAGAACAAGAACACGCTAGGAGAACAACAACACGTTAGGAGGTCAACAACACGCTAGGAGAACAACAACACGCTAGGAGAACAAGAACACGCCAGGAGAACAAGAACACGCCAGGAGAACAACAACACGCTAGGAGAACAACAACACGCTAGGAGAACAAGAAAACGCTAGGAAAACAAGAACACGCTAGGAGAACAAGAACACGCTAGGAGGTCAACAACACGCTAGGAGAACAACAACACGCTTGGAAGTCAACAACACGCTAGGAGAACAAGAACACGCTAGGAGAACAAGAACACGCTAGGAGAACAAGAACACACTAGGAGAACAAGAACACGCTAGGAGAACAAGAACACGCTAGGAGAACTACAACACGCTAGGAGAACTACAACACGCTAGGAGAACAAAAACACGCTAGGAGAACAAGAACACGCTAGGAGAACTACAACACGCTAGGAGAACAAAAACATGATAGGAGAACAAGAACACGCTAGGAGAACAACACGCTAGGAGGTCAACAACACACTAGGAGAACAAGAACACGCTAGGAGGTCAACAACACGCTTGGAGAACGACAACACACTAGGAGAACAACAACACGCTAGGAGAACAAGAACACGCTAGGAGAACAAGAACACGCTAGGAGAACAACACGCTAGGAGAACAACAACACGCTAGGAGAACAACAACACGCTAGGAAACAAGAAAACGCTAGGAGAACAAGAACACGCTAGGAGAACAAGAACACGCTAGGAGAACAAGAACACGCTAGGAGAACAACAACACGCTAGGAGAACAACAACACGCTAGGATGTCAACAACACGCTAGGAGAACAACAACACGCTAGGAGGTCAACAACACGCTAGGAGAACAACAACACGCTAGGAGAACAAGAACACGCTAGGAGAACAACAACAAAAACACGCTAGGAGAACAAAAACAGCTAGGAGAACAAGAACACGCTAGGAGAACAAGAACAACAACACGCTAGGAGAACAACAACACGCTAGGAGAACAACAACACGCTAGGTCAACAACACGCTAGGAGAACAACAACACGCTAGGAGAACAAGAACACGCTAGGAGAACAACACGCTAGGAGAACAACAACACGCTAGGCGAACAACAACACGCTAGGAACAACAACAACAACACGCTAGGAGAACAAAAACAAGCTAGGAGAAAAAGAACACGCTAGGAGAACAACAACACGCTGGGAGGTTAACAACACGCTAGGAGAACAAGAACACGCTAGGAGAACAACAACACGCTAGGAGAACAACAACACGCTAGGAGGTTAACAACACGCTAGGAGAACAAGAACATGCTAGGAGAACAAGAACACGCTAGGAGAACAAGAACACGCTAGGAGAACAAGAACACGCTAGGAGAACAAGAACACGCTAGGAGAACAAGAACACGCTAGGAGAACAAGAACACACTAGGAGAACAACAACAACAACACACTAGGAGAACAAAAACACGCTAGGAGAACAAGAACACGCTAGGAGAACAAGAACAACAACACGCTAGGAGAACAACAACACGCTAGGAGAACAACAACACGCTAGGTCAACAACACGCTAGGAGAACAACAACACGCTAGGAGAACAAGAACACGCTAGGAGAACACGCTAGGAGAACAAGAACACGCTAGGAACAACAACAACACGCTAGGAGAACAAGAACACACTAGGAGAACAAGAACACGCTAGGAGAACAAGAACACGCTAGGAGAACAACAACACGCTAGGAGAACTACAACACGCTAGGAGAACAAAAACACGCTAGGAGAACAAAAACACGCTAGGAGAACAAGAACACGCTATGAGAACAAGAACACGCTAGGAGAACAACAACACGCTAGGAGGTCAACAACACGCTAGGAGGTCAACAACACGCTAGGAGAACAACAACACGCTAGGAGAACAACAATACGCTAGGAGAACAACAACAACAACACACTAGGAGAACAAAAACACGCTAGGAGAACAAGAACACGCTAGGAGAACAAGAACAACAACACGCTAGGAGAACAACAACACGCTAGGTCAACAACACGCTAGGAGAACAACAACACGCTAGGAGAACAAGAACACGCTAGGAGAACAACACGCTAGGAGAACAACAACACGCTAGGCGAACAACACGCTAGGAGAACAAGAACACACTAGGAGAACAAGAACACGCTAGGAGAACAAGAACACGCTAGGAGAACAACAACACGCTAGGAGAACAACAACACGCTAGGAGAACTACAACACGCTAGGAGAACAAAAACACGCTAGGAGAACAAAAACACGCTAGGAGAACAAGAACACGCTATGAGAACAAGAACACGCTAGGAGAACAACAACACGCTAGGAGGTTAACAACACGCTAGGAGGTCAACAACACGCTAGGAGAACAACAACAACAACACACTAGGAGAACAAAAACACGCTAGGAGAACAAGAACAACAACACGCTAGGAGAACAACAACACGCTAGGAGAACAACAACACGCTAGGTCAACAACACGCTAGGAGAACAAGAACACGCTAGGAGAACAACACGCTAGGAGAACAACACGCTAGGAGAACAACACGCTAGGAGAACAACAACATGCTAGGAGAACAACAACACGCTAGGAACAACAACAACAACACGCTAGGAGAACAAAAACAAGCTAGGAGAACAAGAACACGCTAGGAGAACAAGAACACGCTAGGAGAACAAGAACACGCTAGGAGAACAAGAACACGCTAGGAGAACAAGAACACGCTAGGAGAACAACAACACGCTAGGAGAACTACAACACGCTAGGAGAACAAAAACACGCTAGGAGAACAAAAACACGCTAGGAGAACAAGAACACGCTATGAGAACAAGAACACGCTAGGAGAACAACAACACGCTAGGAGGTTAACAACACGCTAGGAGAACAACAACACGCTAGGAGAACAACACGCTAGGAGAACAACAACACGCTAGGAGAACAACACGCTAGGAGAACAACAACATGCTAGGAGAACAACAACACGCTAGGAGAACAACAACACGCTAGGTCAACAACACGCTAGGAGAACAACACGCTAGGAGAACAACAACACGCTAGGAGAACAACACGCTAGGAGAACAACAACATGCTAGGAGAACAACAACACGCTAGGAACAACAACAACAACACGCTAGGAGAACAAAAACAAGCTAGGAGAAAAAGAACACGCTAGGAGAACAAGAACACGCTAGGAGAACAAGAACACGCTAGGAGAACAAGAACACGCTAGGAGAACAAGAACACGCTAGGAGAACAAGAACACGCTAGGAGAACAAGAACACGCTAGGAGAACAAGAACACACTAGGAGAACAAGAACACGCTAGGAGAACAAGAACACGCTAGGAGAACAAGAACACGCTAGGAGAACAAGAACACACTAGGAGAACAAGAACACGCTAGGAGAACAAGAACACACTAGGAGAACAAGAACACGCTAGGAGAACAAGAACACACTAGGAGAACAAGAACACGCTAGGAGAACAAGAACACGCTAGGAGAACAACAACACGCTAGGAGAACAACAACACGCTAGGAGAACAACAACATGCTAGGTCAACAACACGCTAGGAGAACAACAACACGCTAGGAGAACAACACGCTAGGAGAACAACAACACGCTAGGCGAACAACACGCTAGGAGAACAAGAACACACTAGGAGAACAAGAACACGCTAGGAGAACAAGAACACGCTAGGAGAACAACAACACGCTAGGAGAACAACAACACGCTAGGAGAACTACAACACGCTAGGAGAACAAAAACACGCTAGGAGAACAAAAACACGCTAGGAGAACAAGAACACGCTATGAGAACAAGAACACGCTAGGAGAACAACAACACGCTAGGAGGTCAACAACACGCTAGGAGAACAACAACACGCTAGGAGAACAACAATACGCTAGGAGAACAACAACAACAACACACTAGGAGAACAAGAACACGCTAGGAGAACAACAACACGCTAGGTCAACAACACGCTAGGAGAACAACAACACGCTAGGAGAATAAGAACACGCTAGGAGAACAACACGCTAGGAGAACAACAACACGCTAGGCGAACAACAACACGCTAGGAACAACAACAACAACACGCTAGGAGAACAAAAACAAGCTAGGAGAAAAAGAACACGCTAGGAGAACAAGAACACGCTAGGAGAACAAGAACACGCTAGGAGAACAAGAACACGCTAGGAGAACAAGAACACGCTAGGAGAACAAGAACACGCTAGGAAAACAAGAACACACTAGGAGAACAAGAACACGCTAGGAGAACAAGAGCAGGCCAATAAAAGTGTGACACACCTGTGTTGTTGTTCCAGCTCACCACTTGCGAGGGTCGATGGCCGCTCACGTAAAACACCTGCTCTGCGTCTTTAGTGACGGCCACGTGGGCGGAGCCTGCGGGGATGTGGGCGGGAGGCTTGTGGTGATTGACAGCCCACACGTGCAGGCAGGAGGCAGCTGCACACGTGGACACAAGGAAGCGCTCGTAGAAAAGGACACGCGTGATCGGAGCCTCGGAACCGCAAAAAACGTCCAGCAAGGCTCCGGTGGTCAGCGACCACACCTGAGAGAGACACACACACACACACGCACACACGCACACGCACACGCACAGACACACACACGCGCACACGCACACGCACACGCGCGGAGTTGGATCCAAGACAAAGTCAAAAGAGTGCGCGTGTGCGGCGTCACACTCGTATGAGCTGGTCGACGGCGCCGGTGGCGATGAGTCGTGCGTCGGACGAGACGCGAGCACACAGGACGTCGGCGTCATGTTTGAGTTGGAGAAAACTATGGATGGAGTCAATGTGGATGTTGAAGAGGCTCAAGGTGACATCACTTCCTGTGAGATCACATGACACACGTTTTACAGCAAGCTAAGACGCTTCCATTAGCTTCAGTGCTAACTTTACCCGCTAAGAGGATTTTCTCATCAGCAGTGACAGAAAACAAAGATGGCCGTAGAGGAAAGTGGACACGCGAGTGCTTCCCCGACCTGGAGATCTAGAGTCACATGTTGAGGATGAGGGCGTGTCACCTGAGCGCAGGAGAACACACCTGGTAGAGAAAGCCTTGAGAGGAAAGCAGGAAGACTTGTCCTCGCTCGGGGAGTGTGACGCTGTTGACAGCCGTCAAAGTCCGCCCCCACTCTTCCAGCTGGATGGCCACACCTGAAGCCCCGCCTCCAGGCCCCAATATTCTCACCTGGCCCGACTGGGACAGGACCATCACGGAATCCTCCAGAATTCCCAGACACAGCGAGCCTTCATGGGCGGCGAGCGGGAGCGTGGGCACGCCGTCTGACGTCAACATGGACACCTGCACGGGGGGAGGGGGAGGGGGAGGTGGAGGCGGAGGAGGAGGAGGCGGAGACTGTGTCTTACATGCGTCCTGTTGTAGGCGAAGATCAGCTGACCACACAGGTGCAAGTGGACTGGTGAGGGGGTGTGGTCTACAGGCCACGCCTCTTGAACGCAGAGCAATTGTTGGCCGCTTGTCAGGCTCCACCTCTTCAAAGAGCCATCAGCACCCAATGAGAGGCAGTGGGCGGGGCTTTGGATCAGCTTCAGTGACAAGATGGCCGCTGCGGGAGCAAAGTTTGTTTACTGCTTAAAGTCCTACTGAAATGAGATCTTCTTATTTAAGCGGGGATAGCAGCTCCATTCTATACGTCATACTTCATCATTTCCCCATATTTTTGCTGAAAGGATTTAGTAGAGAACATCCACGATAAAGTTTGCAACTTTCGGTGCTAAAAGAAAAGCCCTGCCTGTACAGGAAGTCGCAGACGATGATGTCACATGTTTGATGTCTCCTCACATATTCACATGGTTTTTAATGGGAGCCTCCAACAAAAAGTGCAATTCGGACCGAGAAAACGACAATTTCCCCATTAATTTGAGCGAGGATGAAAGATTCGTGTTTGAGGATATTGATAGCGACGGACTAGGAGAAAAAAAAATCAAGTTAAAAAAACAAACGCGATTGCATTGGGACAGATTCAGATGTTTTTAGACACATTTACTAGGATAATTCTGGGAAATCCCTTATCTTCCTATTGTGTTGCTAGTGTTTTAGTGAGTTTAATAGTACCTGATAGTCGGAGGGGTGTGTCCACGGGTGTGTTGACACCAATGTCTCAAGGAAGTCGACGGCAGCTTTATGGACGGCACAAGCTCAGCTGATCTCCGGTAAGAAGTGACTTTTTATCACAATTTTCTCACCGAAACCTGCTGGTTGACATGTGGTCGGGATCCATGTTGGCTTGACCGCTCTGATCCATAGTAAAGTTTCACCTCCAGGAATTTTAAACAAGGAATCACCGTGTGTTTGTGTGGCTAAAGGCTAAAGCTTCCAAACTCCATCTTGCTACTTTGACTTCTCCAATATTAATTGAACAAATTGCAAAAGATTCAGCAACACAGATGTCCAGAATACTGTGTAATTATGCGATGAGAAGAGAGGACTTTTAGCTGTGTGTGTGTGCAGCGCTCATACTTCCTAAAAACCTGTGATGTCTTGCGTACACGTCATCATTACACCACGTTTTCAAGATGAAACTCCCCGGAAATTTTAAAATTGCAATTTAGTAAAGTAAAGCGGGCGTATTGTCATGTGTTGCAATGTTAATATTTCATCATTGAATTATAAACTATGTGACTAGTAGTGGGGGTCAGTAGGCCTTTAAGGAAGATGGCGTGATTTGACTTCCACCAACCCGTGTGCGCGCTCAGAGTGCGTTCAAGATGTCCATCAGCGAGGCTCCAGACCGCCACCGCGCCTTCGTCTGAACCGGCGACTAGAAGCTCCGCCTCCACGCTGAGGTCCACGCAGACCACACCTGAAGACACAGCGAGGGAGTGATGCAAGTGCAGGGCGGGGTCACGCCTAATTTCTTCCCCCTTACAAAAACCTCCCCCATTTACTTCCGGGGTCATGATTAATACGGACGTTTTGTTAACGCTATATTATAAAAATATAATGGTATATTATAAAAATATAACACTATATTATAAAAATACAGATGTTTTGTTAACGCTATATTATAAAAATATAATGGTATATTATAAAAATACAGATGTTTTGTTAATGCTTTATTACAAACAAGCTACGGGATGACCCATTTACTTCCGGGGTCACGTTTCCTCTTACGTCATCCCATAGTTTGTGTTTGTAAATAGTTTTATTTATTTATTTTTTTATTTATAATATAGCGTTAGCAAAATGTCTGTATTAATCATGACCCCTGAAGTAAATGGGGGGGGAGGTGTTTGTAGGGGGAAGAAATTGGGCGTGACAGCGGCAATGCTGTGACCTCTGACCTCCTCGCAGGCCCGCCAGCGTGTGCTGCAGCGCCCCCCCTGGCGGCGGCAGGAAGCTGCACTTGGGGATGAGGACGGGCTCGGAAGACGTCAGCAGGCACTCCTCACACTGGCTGCACAGTCGGCCAATCAGCGAAGGGAAGGGCGTGGCTAAGTGCCGCAGTCGCGCCAGCAGCTCCGTGTACAAGTGCGACGCCCCTAGGGTAGGAGGGAGAAGAAAATGTCAGCCGGCGTGGAGACACGGGCGGGAGCTTGATGGAACGGACCCACGTGACCGCCCAGGAAGTCCAGACCGGGCTCCATGAGGACCAGAGCGTCCCGCAGGAGGCGGGTCTCGGTGCAATCCATGTAGAGGGAGCACTGGTCCAAGTCCTGGATGACACTGGACACGCCCATCACGGCGCTCTTACAGAAAAGCCACTCGGCGCTGCCTGAGGCACACAGGAAGTGACAAACAGGTGTAGTGGAATTTCTGACTTTATACCATATTTTGTGTCTGTTTAAGTCCAAAAAAGAAAGTCTATCTCTGAATCACTGGGAAGCAAAATGCAAGGGAAAGTTGAATTTGGGTCGCGCCAAGCAGTCCTAGAGATGTGATGAATGCTTGTTATGACCAGCAGATCCAGGATTGTGCTGGGGCCAGCAGTGGCAAAACAACTCCAGCTTGACCCATGAGGAGTCAGATAAAAGGGAGATGATTTGCATGTTTTTCGTTTGATTCTGCATCCTCTGGAGGACAGTATCTGTCTGCAGGGGCAATTTAATCCAACTTGTACTATTTTGATTAATGGGTAAATAAAACTTTTGTACTAAAACCACTTTGTCGCCAGTTGAGTTTGGGACCATTCCACCACACAGGAAGTGGTTGTCTTTCTCAGTTCTGACAAGGACCCACCGATGACGTCCCGACGTAGCTCCTCCCACAGGCCGGCGTGCAGCAGGTGGTACGGCAACTCCTGAAGCTTCCTGACGTTGGCTAATTGTGGAGTAAACCACAGCGGCTGGGGCGGGACCTGACACATGCCACAGCCAATCAGGTGAGAGATCCAACGCCAGCCTCCTCAACTCCGTACCTTTCTGTCGGCGACCAGCAGCGTCAGGCCCGGGAGAGCCACCGGCTTCAGTTTGCCACACCACACTCCCTGAAAGTACTCGGCCATGATGGTCAAGCTCCGCCCCCTGCGCTCCATGGTCAGGTAGCGTGCTGACACCGCCTCCAACAGACGCCTGATTGCATCAGAGACAAGATTAGGTCTTTGAGGAGACATCTGATGTAATGCTTAAAAAAAGCCGTCATCACCGCTCCCTGAAGGCGATGGCGGCCACGCCACACGTCCATCGCTCTTCCAGGTGGTCCTCCAGGTCCCTTTGGAGGCGGGACCACAGCATGGGGGGAAACCGAATCAGGGCGGGCGTCTGGGGGAGGGAAAACTTGTACACCTCGCTGATGACATCATTGTCCAGCGACATGATGTCACGTAGCTCCGCCTCCAGTAGGCCTTCCCTTTGGTCACATGATGATGTCACCGCTTTTAAGGCTCTCAGCATTAGCATTACCAAACAGGCTAGGCTAACATTAGCATTACCACCACTCAACTGAGAACAAAAGACTTGTTTGTCGTGTCAGTGATTCTCAAACTGTGCTACACTGAATCACTTCATTAAATATTCAAACACAGTGTGACTGTTCAAACTGTGCGTAAGGTTAGTGGCCAAAATAATATACGTATCAAATAAAAAACCTACCTGGCTTTTAATGAATAATTAGGTCTACTACAATACTGTATTTAATGTTGTCATGATGGTGGTACTTAATGAATACTTAGGTCTACTACACTACTGTATTTAATGTTGTCATGATGGTGGTACTTAATGAATACTTAGGTATACTACACTACTGTATTTAATGTTGTCATGATGGTGGTACTTAATGAATACTTAGGTCTACTACACTACTGTATTTAATGTTGTCATGATGGTGGTACTTAATGAATACTTAGGTCTACTACACTACTGTATTTAATGTTGTCATGATGGTGGTACTTAATGAATACTTAGGTCTACTACACTACTGTATTTAATGTTGTCATGATGGTGGTACTTAATGAATACTTAGGTCTACTACACTACTGTATTTAATGTTGTCATGATGGTGGTTAGCGTGTTTTCAGAGGTGGTATGCAGTGAAAAGTTTGAGAACCATTGATTTATGCTAATGAGTGACCGAGACACATTATGGGCGTGGCCAGATTGACAAAACTCACCTGGCTAGTGCGATGTAGCCCAACGCCCCGCCCACCATCTCTCTGCCGTGTTTCTCTTCCAGCATGAGAAAAAGCTCCGCCATCATTTCCTGTGCGTTGGCGCCCAAGCAAAGCCGCGTCAGCGGGGTGGAGGACGTCCAGCGTTTAGCGGCAGACACAATAAGTCGGAGGTGAACGGGACACCCCGTGGAGTGGAAACACTGCAGTGCGGCGCCGGCCTGCTCGGGGGTCAAAGTTCGCTGGCACGCGCTGAGCTGCGACTCCATGACGCGTCGGCCGTCTTCGCGCGTCAGACGGTCCACTTGGAAGAAAGGTTCCACAGAGTTGAGCTTGAAGCGCGCGGCCACGAAGGCCTCGCTGTTGGTGTCCATGGAGATGACAAGGTGGACGTTGGGCGGCAGCTCTCGGGGCAGCCAGCAGAGGGCGCCATGGCGCTCGCACAGTTGGTCCACGCCATCCAAGACCACCAGCAGCACGCCGCCCTGTTGGGAAACCGAGAGCAAAACTTCTTGAAAGAAGCTGACTATTTCCTGGTGCGTGCTCAGCGAGGTGGGCGGGGCCAGAGCACAGGCCAGACAGATCTGGAGGCAGACACTGAGGAGGAGACGGTCGATGTCTTCTCTCTGGAGATGGCGAGCACCCAGCAACCTGACCACCAGCGTGGCCCGCGCCTCCATCACGCTGCGCATCTCCTGCGCCAGCTTACATAAGAGCGCCGTCTTACCCATCCCGGCGGCACCGTGCACCACCAGCGGCCCGTGACGGACATTGGTGGCCTCCCACATGGCCAGGCACAGCTTGGCCAGAAGCCCCTCCCTACCGTGGAGGCCGCGGCACAACTGGCCGCTCAAGGCAAGATGGCGGCTGACCTCTTCCGCCAGCCGCCCATGTTTGGTGTCTTCCGTGCTTCCCCAAACTTTCCTGGGCCCGCCCCCCTTCACAACTTGTAGTGCCGCCGTGACCCTGGCCTTCATCTGACACACAAACTGCTGGCTGATGGCGTCCAGGTACTGAGCGTGCTCCTTGCGTCTGGGCTCGATGGCCCCCCTGCTGAGCTCCACCCAGTGCACGTTCACCATGTCCTTGCACGAGGCGTAGAGGCGGGACTTGAGGCCGGCAAGGAGGCCCTGTGCTTCCACATCCAACAGCCCGTCGCCCGTGGCGTCCATGAACCTGGCCAGACGTCTCGGCCCGCCCTTCGCCAAGCGGGGCACCTCACGGATAAAGAGCAGGGCCGAGGTGCCGTCGGCGTCCTTCTCCAAGCCGTGCTCCAACTCTTGCTCTGTGACTGCAAACCACAGGACCACACATTAGTTAGCCCGCTCTTTCTTACCACTTTTGATCCCTCAGCCCCTCCTAGAAAAACATCCAAAATATCTCTTCTCCAGCTGTGGTCCGGGTGGGTCACAGCGCCACCCCCTTGTAATACACTTTGGTATATGTACATATATGTGTGTGTGTGTGTAATCTGACCCGATGTGAAGAAGACGCTTCGCTCCTTCGCCGTGATGTCGCCGGCGGCCTCAGCCTCGCCAGCAGCGAATCGCAGGTGCTGCAACAAGCGCGCCTCAATGACACGCCAAGAAGCCCCCTCCTCATCACACCGCGCTGCACGCTCAGGCTGGAGGTCGCTGTACTGGAGGAAGTGAGTCGTGACCGGCTGCAGGAAGTAGGTGGGCGGGACCGCGTTGTCGTCCCTCATGTACCAGTTAGTCAGAAGACTAACGGCATCGGGTTTGTTAGCCAGTTTCGACACAAGCAGCTCAAACTGTTTGTGCAGGATCCCAGCAGGAAGTGGTCGCTGGCCGTAGCGGTTCCCCAGCAGAGCCTTGGGAACCCAAACAGGAAGTAAAATGCAGGGACGCACGGGGAGCGCCCCCAACACTCACCACAAAGGCGGGACCGGCAGACTTCTTCTTGCTGATGGAGATCTCTCGCAGGGAGAGCTCACAGATGTCGTGCTCCCCCGACGTCACCTTTCCAATCCCCCAGCCCAGGTCCACCACCTAAACAGGAAGTGACATCACTGAATGAGCCACGCCCACCACCGTGGCTTCCAGATGGAGGCGGACTGACCTCAAACGCCAAGCCCATGCTGCGGCAAAAAGCGAGGACTTGTGGGTATGCTTTCTCCAGGAGAGCCCTCCTCTCGCCGCTCATGTCTGCAAGTCACAGACTGCAAGGGTCAAGCAAGGGTGTCCACAGACTGCAAGGGTCAAGCAAGGGTGTCCACAGACTGCAAGGGTCAAGCAAGGGTGTCCACAGACTGCAAGGGTCAAGCAAGGGTGTCCACAGACTGCAAGGGTCAAGCAAGGGTGTCCACAGACTGCAAGGGTCAAGCAAGGATGTCCACAGACTGCAAGGGTCAAGCAAGGGTGTCCACAGACTGCAAGGGTCAAGCAAGGGTGTCCACAGACTGCAAGGGTCAAGCAAGGGTGTCCACAGACTGCAAGGGTCAAGCAAGGGTGTCCACAGACTGCAAGGGTCAAGCAAGGGTGTCCACAGACTGCAAGGGTCAAGCAAGGGTGTCCACAGACTGCAAGGGTCAAGCAAGGGTGTCCACAGACTGCAAGGGTCAAGCAAGGATGTCCACAGACTGCAAGGGTCAAGCAAGGGTGTCCACAGACTGCAAGGGTCAAGCAAGGGTGTCCACAGACTGCAAGGGTCAAGCAAGGGTGTCCACAGACTGCAAGGGTCAAGCAAGGATGTCCACAGACTGCAAGGGTCAAGCAAGGGTGTCCACAGACTGCAAGGGTCAAGCAAGGGTGTCCACAGACTGCAAGGGTCAAGCAAGGGTGTCCACAGACTGCAAGGGTCAAGCAAGGATGTCCACAGACTGCAAGGGTCAAGCAAGGGTGTCCACAGACTGCAAGGGTCAAGCAAGGGTGTCCACAGACTGCAAGGGTCAAGCAAGGGTGTCCACAGACTGCAAGGGTCAAGCAAGGGTGTCCACAGACTGCAAGGGTCAAGCAAGGATGTCCACAGACTGCAAGGGTCAAGCAAGGGTGTCCACAGACTGCAAGGGTCAAGCAAGGGTGTCCACAGACTGCAAGGGTCAAGCAAGGGTGTCCACAGACTGCAAGGGTCAAGCAAGGGTGTCCACAGACTGCAAGGGTCAAGCAAGGGTGTCCACAGACTGCAAGGGTCAAGCAAGGGTGTCCACAGACTGCAAGGGTCAAGCAAGGGTGTCCACAGACTGCAAGGGTCAAGCAAGGGTGTCCACAGACTGCAAGGGTCAAGCAAGGATGTCCACAGACTGCAAGGGTCAAGCAAGGGTGTCCACAGACTGCAAGGGTCAAGCAAGGGTGTCCACAGACTGCAAGGGTCAAGCAAGGGTGTCCACAGACTGCAAGGGTCAAGCAAGGGTGTCCACAGACTGCAAGGGTCAAGCAAGGGTGTCCACAGACTGCAAGGGTCAAGCAAGGGTGTCCACAGACTGCAAGGGTCAAGAAGCAAAGGTGTCCACAGACTGCAAGGGTCAAGAAGCAAAGGTGTCCACAGCGTGGCCCGCAGCTCATGTCTTAATGCCCGCCGCACAATAGAAAAACACTACTACAAAACACAAAGTGGCATAAAAGAGCAAACAGGTGAAATGTAACAGGAAAACATGGCAATATCGACACTAATAACACAGAGCTCTTTTTTTTTTACTTTAAAACTGTTATTGCTCAAAATATAATAACCAATCAAAATCAATGTTGTCTTGGATTATTGATTTACAGAAGACTCAGTTCAGGTCATTTATTTCTTTCATTCGTAAAAAATCAAACAAAGGAATAAAATAAAAATAATCAACTGCTGCCCCTGCGACCCGACCTCGGCTAAGCGGAAGAACATGGATGGATGGATGGATGGATGGATGGATGGATGGATGGATGGATGGATGGAACATAACATTCAAGTAAAAGATGAAACAGGTCATTTATGTTTTGCACATTATGTCAATTTAGATTTGGAGATGATTTTATACAACTGATTAAGATGCTTTATAAGATGCCCATGGCATCAGTCAAAACCAATCATATTGCAGAACCTTTTTTGTTAAAAAGAGGAGTAAAACAGAGATGTCCTGCATCTGGATTATCATCTAATTTGGTTATTGAACCCTTAACTGCAAAAATAAGAAGTGAAAATAATATTCATGGTATAAAAATTGGCTCTCAGTATAATAAGCTATCGATGTATCGTGACAACATAATTCTCTACCTGTCACATGTTAACTCCTCTCAATAATGTCATCACTGAATATGGCTGTTTATCAGGATATAAGGTCCATTGGGACAAATGTGAAATATTACCACTTAATAAACACTGCAAGAAATCACAAGTTCAGAACTCCAAAATTCAATGGAAAGATGCAGAAATCATATATCTAGGAAAACATGTTACACCAAACCTTGATACAAGCAAAGCTCTAAATCTTAAACTTTTCAAAAATAAGATAGAATACAAAATGGAACGCTGGTCACGTCTCCAAATATCACTTTGGGGTCGGGTGAACATAGTTAAAATGAGTATACTGTCAGCAGTTAATTATATACTGAAAATAATGCCTGTCCTAATGAATAAAAGTTGGTTTAAGAAAATACACACAATGATATCACATTTTATGTGGTGTGGAAAGAAGGCCAGATGTTCATACTTAAGGTTGTCTTGTACACAAGATAAAGGAGGACTACAATTACCAAACTTCTTACATTATTATATCTCCTTCGCTTGTGAACAAGCAAGCCACGCATTTCATTCTTCTGCAGAAAAAAATATGTTAATGAATTTGGACATTGATGTGGGGAGTTTATATTATATTAAAAAGATACCTAACGAATTGAGGCAGAGCCCAATAGAAGCCACCTTTAACATTCTAAAACTGTGTCAGAAAATAATAAGAATCAACCCAATGACATCTGTCAATCAACCGCTTTGGTACAATCCTAATATCATAATTAATAAAGATGTGGTTAAATGGACAACATGGAAAGACAGAGGTATTACTAAACCTCATCATATTATTAATAAAAACTCTTTTAAACCGTTCAATGATTTAGTTGATCAATATAATGTACCCAGAAATCTTTTTTTAAATTTTGTCTCTTTAAAACACGCTGTAAATAAATGCATATTCTCTGAAAGTATGTCCTTAAATAGCCATGAACTGGAAGATGCACATTTTCAGCAAGATACATTTAAGAAATTAATTCAACTATTATGGAATAATAAATGAACACCACACTAGAAATGCAAATGATGCATGTGTTAGGAAATGGATGATGGACTTAAACATTTGAGATGAAAGAGACAAATCATGGAATGATATTTGGAAAAATGCCAATAGGCCCTTTAGAAACATTAAAGATAAGCTGACTCAATTTAAGATATTGAATAGATTGTATTTGACATCTTCTCAGCTGTTTTAAATTAGTGTAGTAGATAGCAAGTTATGTAGCAAGTGTCAGGAACTCTTGTTCATTTATTGTGGGAATGTCAGAAAATAAAAGAGTTATGGTTGAAAACGACAAAAGAAGCAATCACATTCCTTAATATAAACATCCCAATGACATTGCAAACTTGTATTCTTGGGGATCTCCATCAATTTAATAGCACGTCATCAAAGAGTAAAAATGCATTTCTTTCAATATGCATAATAACAAAACGGGTAATATTATAAAATTGGATAGATGACTGCTATACACAAGCTATGGAGATGATATCAGTAGAAAAAACTGCTTTTAGTTTAGATAATAATGAGTCATATATTGGAATATGGGATCCATTATTGAAATGTGTTTTAAGTATTAAATGAACCAAAATAGGACTTATTTATCTTTGTGTAAAATATTGGACACAGTGTGTTATCAAGCTTTGGAGATGCGATGCATTCTTCATTTTTTAAATTATTTTTTGTATTAACATTTTTAATGATGATATCAATGAGGGATTTTTAATCACTGCAATTTTGAAATTGTTACTAATATTGATAATGTTCATTTTTGTTTCACTACTTTTAGATTGTACCGTGTCATGTTTGTGTGTCCTCAATTGCTCTGTTTGTTGCTATTCTGAGTGTTGCTGGGTCGGGTTTGGGTTTGGAATTTGATTGCATTATGATGTGTTGTTTTGTTGGATTGATTAATACATAAAAAAAAAAAAGTAAAATATGAATGAAAAGGAGCAGAAAGAAGGTAAAACCTGATATCTTCCCCCTATTTTCACGAGTACAACAATTGACATTTAATGTTGGCAACTACAAAGCCATATTTTCATTTTACAACAATGAAAGCAATAATTCTACACATTGGTATCTTTTCATCATCATTATTTTACTTTTTTTTTTAATACAAAAAGAGATTTACATTGTTTGTATTTGTTCAGACTGCTCAACTGCACCGCTGATTAACACTCATCACAATTGCACAAAACCGCACGCACAATATCACTTTATTTACCACTGTAATTACCAGACTACAATACTTTTCATTCAATGATTGTAAATAATGTAAAAACAAGAGTATAAAGACGTCATACTGTTACCTTACCTTTGTTCATACTACTGTCACTACTCAATTGCCAAAGAACTGTAGACACCTTCATATTTGTTCCTTCCTATACTGTATATACTGTTACACTATTTGATCTTGGACTGGTACTGTATTTGACTCCTGTACTTCTACTTGTACTGATACGTCTACCATAACTTCTGTGACTTATTGTGCAACTTAATTGTCTTGTAATTAATGTACATCAGAGATATTCAGTTGTTTGTATTTAGTGTCTTAGATTCTGCAACTAGTCGCAATATGTGAAGAGCATGGAAAAAAGCATTTCACTGTGGTGTAGTCTGCATCATGTGACAAATAAAACTTAAACCCTTGAACCCCCCTTTTATTCCATTGTCAAGTTTGTTCCATAAACTAACTCCCTGATTAAAAGACTTCTTGCCATCATCACGGTTGTAAATCCAGATTTATTCTATTTTTTTTTTAAACATTTTAAAAAATGTAAGAAAATGTTATCGACAGATCTGAAGTTGACTTCCAGGTTTAAGCGTTCAAAGAAAATATTATATGACTTATTTTTTGACATTTTTATGACCAAGACCCTTCTGGGTCCCCGGGACCAAACTTGAGGGGGGCCCTAAAGGTAAAAAAAATGTTTTTATATTTTGGATTAGTTTTGAAACCTTTAGGGCCCCCCTCAAGTCTTCATTTTTCATTGCGATGCCCTCAGTGGAAAAAGTTTGGACACCCCTGAACTAAAGAGAAATCATCTGTTCCAAGGACAATTGCATGCATGTGGGAGGCCAGTCTCTTCTCACAAAACACATCTGACCTTACTAATAACATTGTCACATACCCAGATTCTTTTGTGATAATTACAGCAAAAAAGTCAAAGATAAAGCAAGCCTGACAAGAAATGCATCACGATGATCACGCCGACATCTACCGTGTGTGTAAGAGACATTTTCTGACCTGTGAAGGCGGAGCTGATGAACACACGGATCATGTTGCTGGTCTTCATGGTGGGAGTCCAATGTCCTCTCAGGATGTCCTGCACGTCTCTATCAGCGGCCACCGATGCTGCCATGGTGTCCTGATGCCTCTGGTCTCGCTGCTTCTCTTGTGCTCCGGCAGCGTGTGCAACAGTATGAAGGCTTTAAGGTTGGCCTGCTGAGTGTGGACGTCACCTGAGAGTTAGCAGGTGCAAGGGGGGGACCCAAGGCGCTAATTACACTGGCAACATGGCCGCCATCTCATGCATGACAATAACAAGGCCATGGCAAAGCCAGGGAGCTTCAAAATGCTGACATCATCCACACACACACACACACACACACACACACACACACACACACACACACACACACACACACACACACACACACACACACACACGAGAGAGAAAGCATCAACAAATGTCTTGTTAGACTTTCCCAGTAAGAGGCAGCGTCACCCTGCAGGCTCCCCTCCGGCTGTTTTTGTCAACTCTTCACTCCCACTGGACCCCCTTTCCTCACGCCCGTCAGACGTCCACAGAAGTAGAGGACGACACTTGGCGGCATCACAGCCAGGAAACAAACTGCAGTTGCGAGTTAGATGACAGAGGAGGTTGTGCCAGAAAACAAACACACAGGAAGTGCTTTCAGTTCCTTTTATTTGCTTCCATGTCAGCAATGTTTCCCCAGTCCTAAGTTGTGTAAACCCCAAAGGGGGAGGGGCAGAAGGACGTGGTTGGTCAGCAGGGACACGGCGTGCCGGCCTCCAGGTCCACTGTCAGTCCTTTGCTCAGCAAGAAGGCTTCTTGTCTCGGCTCGCGCCCGAGGAACTTCTTCAACATGGCTGACGCGTCCACGGAGCCGCCGGGCCGCAGGATGCATTTCCTGTAGTCCATGCCCACCTGCGGGACACGCCCTGTTTAAGCTTGGACTTCCAAAGAGAGGACAGTAGAAGTGCTCACCTTGGGATTCATGATTCCCTCCTGCTTGAAGCGAGTGTAGAACATGTCCATGGAGAAGACCTCGCTCCACAGGTAGCCGTAGTACTGAGCGTCGTAACCGCCCGCCAAGTGGCCGAATGTCGCCGGCATGTTGGTCTCTGAAGACCACGCACACGGTCACGTGACCACTGGGTCGGTACATCTGCTAACAGAAGCGTCTCACCTGGTGAAGCAGGAATTCCCAGGACTTCCTGGCAGAGACGTGCGTACTCCTCTGCCGGGTCCAGGCCGGTTCTGGTGTGAAGAGCCTGATCCACTTTAGCCAGAACGATCTGCCTCAGGTTGAAGAGACCTGCACACATGCAACACTTCAGCGTCATGTCAGCGTTGACCACCTCTGTTAAGTGCTGTGAGGCAGGACCCCAAGACCCGAGGCGGATTGCTTGCAAAAAATGTGACAGCAGCAGACGAGGCAAATTGGCAAAAAGTAACAGACGTCAAAGCATTAGGCTTGAAGGAAAAAGTACAACATAAGCTAAAAAAAGCTGTACTCCAATATAAAAAGCAAAACATTGGAAGCAAAAACTAGAAACAAAACCTAGACGAAGGACCTAGAAGTAGTTAGACCGCTAAATATACAAAAGCAGTGAAGTTGTCACATTGTGTAAATGCTAAATAAAAAGAGAATACAACAAATCCTTTTCAACTTATATTCAATTGAATAGACTGCAAAGACAAAATATTTCATGTTCATTTTTTTTTCTTCAAATAATCATGAACTTAGAATTTAATGGCAGCAACACATTGCAAAAAAGTTGTTGCAGGGGCATTTTTACCACTGTGTTACATGGCATTTTTTTTACCCCAAGATGGCACCACTATAGTGTTTGGAGAGACTGGAGGAGATGTGGATGAAGAGACAGGACTGCAGAGTTTGGAGAGACTGGAGGAGATGTGGATGAAGAGACAAGACTGCAGAGTTTGGAGAGACTGGAGGAGATGTGGATGAAGAGACAAGACTGCAGAGTTTGGAGAGACTGGAGGAGATGTGGATGAAGAGACAGGACTGCAGAGTTTGGAGAGACTGGAGGAGATGTGGATGAAGAGACAGGGCTGCAGAGTTTGGAGAGACTGGAGGAGATGTGGATGAAGAGACAGGACTGCAGAGTTTGGAGAGACTGGAGGAGATGTGGATGAAGAGACAAGACTGCAGAGTTTGGAGAGACTGGAGGAGATGTGGATGAAGAGACAAGACTGCAGAGTTTGGAGAGACTGGAGGAGATGTGGATGAAGAGACAGGACTGCAGAGTTTGGAGAGACTGGAGGAGATGTGGATGAAGAGACAGGGCTGCAGAGTTTGGAGAGACTGGAGGAGATGTGGATGAAGAGACAGGACTGCAGAGTTTGGAGAGACTGGAGGAGATGTGGATGAAGAGACAAGACTGCAGAGTTTGGAGAGACTGGAGGAGATGTGGATGAAGAGACAAGACTGCAGAGTTTGGAGAGACTGGAGGAGATGTGGATGAAGAGACAGGACTGCAGAGTTTGGAGAGACTGGAGGAGATGTGGATGAAGAGACAGAACTGCAGAGTCTTGAGAGACTGGAGGAGATGTGGATGAAGAGACAGGACTGCAGAGTTTGGAGAGACTGGAGGAGATGTGGATGAAGAGACAGGACTGCAGAGTCTGGAGAGACTGGAGGAGATGTGGATGAAGAGACAGGACTGCAGAGTCTGGAGAGACTGGAGGAGATGTGGATGAAGAGACAGGACTGCAGAGTCTGGAGAGACTGGAGGAGATGTGGATGAAGAGACAGGACTGCAGAGTCTGGAGAGACTGGAGGAGATGTGGATGAAGAGACAAGACTGCAGAGTTTGGAGAGACTGGAGGAGATGTGGATGAAGAGACAGGACTGCAGAGTCTGGAGAAGATGTGGAGAGCTGGACAAGCTTCACAGTGTCTTGGCTAAAAGAGCAGGTATCTGACACCTCGGTCTCCTTAGACGTATCCTCGCTCATCCATGCGGACTGGACACTGGCCGAGAGTTGGTGGGCAGCTGAGGGTGGAGTTGGCTTTCTTGGTTGCTTTGTTGAGTCTGCTCCTGTCTCTGGCCATGCTCCCCCTACCCCAGCAGACAATACTGTGTGGAACACAGCAGAGGCCACCAATGTTGAAATAATGTTTTGGTTTGGTTGCTTGTTAATGCATGGTGCAATTGTGTGTGCGCAATGTATTTTGTGGCACTGCTGGAGTGGCAGCTGGTTGCCTCTTCTCTCCTCTTTTAATGTCTTTACTGTCCTTTAGTGTTACCCTATGGCTATGAGTTTTTTTTCTTCCTTGGCCTCACTTTGGACCCCATCTCCAGGAGCACAGGCTCAGACTGAATTTTTTTTCTCACCCCCCCCCCCCTAATGCTTACTTGTTTCCTCACCTTTTTTTTAAGGGGTGGAGGAAGTTGGCAGACCCGTCAGTGATCCTGTCTCCCTGTAATGTTTGATCTTGTTCTGTCTCCCTGTAATGTTTGTCTGCTCTTGAATGGGATTGTGCTGAAAGTCTTAATTTCCCCTCGGGGATTAATAAAGTACTTCTGATTCTGATTTCCTTTTAACAACACTCAGTAAATGTTTGGGAACTGAGGAGACCAATTTTTGGAGCTTTTCAAGTGGGATTCTCCTACAAAACAGACCATTCTGAAGCGACAGTCAGGAAGCGGCTTTAAGAGGGTCTGTAAAACCAAATCTATGCAAAATGATGTAGACCGTTTTAGAACTGTTTTAAATGGAAAAAAGAACATCTATATGACGCTAAGAAGGCCTAATTGCCTGATGTGACGCATCAGGCCCAGTAATGTCTACAAACCAAAAACAGGTGAAAAACAGAATGCAAACCCCCAAAAGTCACAACATAACACTGTTTGCAATCCACTTCCTGTCTGGCACCCACCTGTGTTGGCCAAGCGGGACTTGATGAGTTTGTCGAGCAGCTCGTCGGGAATAGCGCCTCCTGTCTTGTAGTGACGTGACATCCTCTGCAGAGGCTCCTTCTCCCACACCCAGTTCTCCAACATCTGGGACGGAGCCTCAACAAAGTCCCGCTCCACGTGAGTCCCGCTGAACATAGCGTAGTCTGCCTGCAGTCAAATGACTTATGAGCTGCTACTACTTATAACATGTACTAAAGACAACTCACATGTATATCTCAGGAGTTGAATCAGCGCAAAAACAAAAAGTATGTTACAAAAATATCTAAATTAAAAAATAAAACATACATTAAATAAATTAGCAGGTAGTTTGTTCTCCCTCTAGGGATGAATAGTTCAGTCACAAAGACATTCTGTGCCTGCCTGCAAGTCTGCATTGAGGGCATGCACCACAAAGTGAGACTAAAGACTGTCACTCAAGTACCTGCTCCTTCTAAATGTTGTTTTTCTGTTAGCCATATTTCTCTAGTTTGTT
Source organism: Nerophis ophidion (assembly GCF_033978795.1). Lineage (NCBI taxonomy): Eukaryota > Metazoa > Chordata > Actinopteri > Syngnathiformes > Syngnathidae > Nerophis > Nerophis ophidion. The sequence goes on along the minus strand of NC_084636.1, from coordinate 476,716 downwards.
CTTCTGGGTTCCCTTTCCAACTAGGAAGAGGCATAATGCTGATTGGACATGATCTAAGTCTCACGCACACACAAAGATTGTCTTGTGCAGGATTATACTAAGTACTGCTGCATCACTACTGTGGTATTGTCTAACAGTCATGTTTCATCCACTTATTTTATGGGAACAGCTGATCATCGTGATCAACCTGCAATCAATCACCATCATATGTTTGCCTAGCCCTACTCTGGGTTTCCCCTCAATTGCCAAAATACCTGTGGCAGTGGGGGCGTGGACACCATGACGACGTCGTCGTGTAATTTGCAGTTATAAGATTTTCTTTAAAAAGGCAAAAAAAATCCCGACATACATTAAAAAAATAACCTGTTTTAGTCATTGGGATTAACATATAATGTTTTATATTATATTTAGGGACCGATGTCCCTTTGGGACAGAGGACCCTATTGAATTTCTAAGGTTTTATTATTATTCTTTATTATTATTATTATACCGCCGCCTATTTGAGCTGTAATTTGACCCCCTTAACATGCTTCAAAACTCACCAAATTTGACACACACATCAGGACTGGCAAACATTGCGATCTAATCAAAAAACCAAACCCCAAAACTCAAAATTGCGCTCTAGCGCCCCCTTGGAAGAAAAAACAGATAAAACTGTCTAACTTCCAGTAGGGATGTCGTAGAAACATGAAACAAAAACCACCACATAGGTCTCAGTTAGACCTATATTTCATACACTGACAGCTCCCGGCTAAAAGGAAGTTTGTTATTCCCACTTCAATACAAAAGTTGGCTTCAAATAAACACACAAGAGAGATTGAACCCTTCTGATTAAAAGTTGATGAAAGAGTTTAAATTCATACCGTGGTTTGGATTTTATGAGCCCGCAAAGAACTGGTGCGCTAGTGCTGGAGCACTGCTGCTGTCACAAAATGGTGTCTTCCTGCTCAGACAAAACTGCTTCTAACTCACTGTAGGACTGTCATACACATATGAAACAAAAACCTCAATATAGGTCTCACTGAGACCTATATTTCATACACTGACCACCCGCAACTAAAATCAACAGGAAGTTTGCTATTCCCACCTCAATACAACAGCTGCATTCCTTTCACAATGCATTAGTCTCTCAAAATGGCGGCACCAAGGCATCCTTATAAATGCCCAAGCCACTTTACAACTGTTATTACTATGAGACTGATGTATAACACATGTGTATACACCTTTTTTCTGTGTAATAATCCATCCATCCATCTTCGACCGCTTATCTGGGCTTGGGTCGCGGGGGCAGCAGCCAAAGCGGTACAGTCCATCACTGCTTGCAGCTTTAATGTTTTAATTGTTGCTGCTTATTGTAAAACATACTTTGTTGAGATTTTTTGAAGTGCCTAGAGCCGTTTTAATGATTTTTTCTTTAGCAACATATTTGGCATCTTTTTCTATTATAGACTGTACTCGTGTTTAGAAACTAAAGTCCAGTTGGACATTCTCTCTTTAAAAGCTGCCACATTATGTAGATGGTTGTATGCCGGTATATCTGGGATCCATCAAATTACATCAACATCGCAGACATGCTGACTACACTGCAGACATTTGCGTGCATCTTATCTACTTCGTCACAACATCCCTTTTCAGCAGCGCTGTTTCGGATTGGCGGAGAATAATAATAATAATAATAGATTAGATTTATATAGCGCTATTCTAAGAATAATGGATTAGATTTATATAGCGCTATTCTAGACACTCAAAGTGCTTCACAGAGAAGTGAGAAGCCGTCATTGGTTGTAAACTACTCCGACCACCACCTATCATTCATCATTCATCATTCATTCACCAGTGTGAGCGGCACTGGGGGCAAGGGTAAAGTGTCCTGCCCAAGGACACAACAGCAGTGATTTGGATTGCAAGAGGCGGGGAGCGAACCTGCAACCCTCAGGTTTCTGGCACGGCTGCTCTCACCACGCCATGCAGCCCCAAGAGGAAGTGTTGCTTGTATGGGGAAGCACGGACACAAAAGTAAAACCTGTTGGAATTGGGCCGGTTGTTATTAGATTGGCAATAAAGGTTAAAAATGGCTTTGGACTTAGTGTGACTTCTTCTGGAGGCTACAATACTTTATATTACTTTAATTTGGTTTCTCGTAAAAAAACAAAATAAAAACTTATTTTCAAGCTGTAGTGGCTATGATTTTGCTGTGGCACTGCACCATGTTTAGTGACATTAAGGAGGAAATCTGCAACTGTATGTTATATATTAGTTGTTACACCACTTTGCTAAAAGCTACTTTGCCCACATAAGGTTGTACACGGCACACTATTGGTTGAGAAGGACCAACCAGCGGACTGTATCCTGCGAGCTGATTGGCTCAGCTACTGTTGCATCAGTGGTGTAACTTCCATATCCATATCCATCCATCCATCTTTTTCCGATTATCCGAGGTCGGGTCGCGGGGGCAGCAGCCTAAGCAGGGAAGCCCAAACTTCCCTCTCCCCAGTCACTTCGTCTAGCTCTTCCCGGGGGATCCCGAGGCATTCCCAGGCCAGCTGGGAGACATAGTCTTCCAAACGTGTCCTGGGTCTTCCCCGTGGCCTCCTACCGTTTGGACGTGCCCTAAACACCTCCCTGGGGAGGCGTTCGGGTGGCATCCTGACCAGATGCCTGAACCACCACATCTGGCTCCTCTCCATGTGGATTTACCGGTCGATCTACGTAGATCGACCGGTAAATTGAGAGCTTTGCCTTCTGGCTCAGCTCCTTCTTCACCACAACGGATCGGTACAACGTCCGCATTACTGAAGACGCCGCACCGATCCGCCTGTCGATCTCACGATCCATTCTTCTCCCACTCGTGAACAAGACTCTTAGGTACTTGAACTCCTCCACTTGGGGCATAGAATAATATAATTTATTTATTTATTTGTTTCAAGCCCTACTGCGTTTCCCAAAAGTTCTGTGCCTTCTAAATATTCTGGTGCCAAACTTAAGCGCCGGAGGAAGTTGTGTGCCATCTCCCAGAAAAGGTGAACTTTCTCAATGCTATGATAAAAAGGAACTAGCTAGACGACTGTATGCTACATCTATGAATCCTTGGTTCCCTACATCAAGAACCAAAATGATATACAATGACGACAAGGGCAGCTCGGACTGAATGGAACAAACCGGAGATGACTGTATATATGTATTCCCACCCTCTGGTGGTTGTTGCGAAGCATTACATCGCCATTGCTTTAAGATGTAGTGTGACAACGTAAACGCTAACCTCAGCACACAGCTGATGCATGACGTGTCCAAACTCGTGGAAGTATGTCTCCACCTCGTCGTGCTGCAGCAAGGACGGAGCGTCGGCCGTGGGTTTGCTGAAGTTGGCCACCATGGCCGCCACCGACATCTGCCGAGCGCCGTTTGGCAGCAGGCAGCCAGGCTGCAGGCCAAAACAGGCGGCGTGCCCGTACTTGCCCTCCCTGGTGGAACACAACAAAAGACTCAGAAGACCAGTGCTGGTGCCAGCTGACCCTGGGAGATCTCGGTCATCACCTCGGGTAGAGGTCCAGGTAGAACTGGCCAACCTCGTGACCTAAGCTGCGGTCTTTCACGGAGTAGAGCTTCACATCTGGGTGCCACACGGGGGCGCCATCCACCAGCTCAAAGGTCAAAGCCAGAAGCTCCTGGTAGATGTCCAACAGTCCCTGAGTCACCACCTCCATGGGAAAATACTCCTTCAAAAGGTTCTGGTCCACCACGTACTGCGTCTCCTCCACCTGGAAGAAGGAAGCAGCAATGAGATAAAACAAGCGCATTGTTGTGTTTCAGATCTGCATCTACCAAGCTCACAAAGACTATACATCAGGGTTATCTAGGGGTGTTCCTATATGGATTTTATTCTGCCCATTACAATAATCTATGAGTGGGATCGTCCGAGGCCAATCTCATGTATTAACTGTAATTTTTTTCAATTTATTTATGGTGAGTGTTATCGACAGATTAACAATATCAATACGATATTTAAACTAGTTGCCCATTTTCTTTCTCTGTGCGTAACACATTTATCTTTGTCTTCAAGTGATTGTGATACTTAACATACAAAGACATGCAGTTTATTTGCCATACATTTTTTTTCGCCGATACTACCAACGTGGCTACTGATCCTTCAAATTTTCAAAAATAATCAGAGATTGGTAGCTGGTAGAAAAAAGGTTTAAAAGAGTTCCGGCACTAGCAGTGCAGTGCAGCGTCGGTAGTACATGGATGGAAGACAGTTTACCACTATTGCAGATTGGAAAAGAACCACAGTAAGAGTATTATTAGTTCAGAGTGTTATAAGTGACCGTGTATCATTTCGTTTAAGTTTAGGACATTTGGGCTCTTCACGTTGCCAGGATACGTGAAGTGCATGCTAACGGCTAGTAAGCTAACCGCAGCTAGCACTTGTGTTTGTGCGCTGCACTGTGACTTAAAGGGAAACATTATCAGCAGACCTATGTAAGCGTCAATATATACCTTGATGGCGCAGAAAAAAAACCATCTATTTTTTTAACCGATTTCCGAACTCTAAATGGGTGAATTTTGGCGAATTAAACGCCTTTCTGTTTATCGGTCTGGAGGCGATGACGTCAGAATGTGACGTTGCCGAAGTAACACACCCACCATTTTCCTTTATCAACACATTACTAACACCGGGTCTCAGCTCTGTTATTTTCTGTTTTTTTGACTATTTTTTGGAACCTTGGAGACATCATGCCTCGACGGTGTGTTGTCGGAGGGTGTAACAACACTAACAGGGAGGGATTCAAGTTGCACCACTGGCCCCAAGATGCCAAAGTGTCTGCCGCCAGACCCCCATTGAATGTACCGGAGTGTCTCCACATTTGACCGGCGATGCTAAGACAGACATGGCACAGAGATGTATGGATAATCTGTAGATGCATTTGCAACTATATTATGTTTCCTTCCACCCACTTTTAATGCAAAAAAAACACTTACCAATCGACGGATTTAAGTTGCTCCAGTGTCAAAAGATGCGAAAGTCCTGATCGTTTGGTCCGCACATTTTACTGGCGATGCTAACGCAGCTATTCGGCCATGCTATGGCTATGAATAGCGTCAATAGCTATTTGCTCAATAGCTTCAGTTTCTTCTTCAATATTTTCATACTCCAACCATCTGTTTCAATACATGCGTAATCTGTTGAATCGCTTAAGTCGCTGAAATCCGAGTTTGAATCGGAGCTAATGTCGCTATATCTTGCTGTGGTATTCCCATTGTTTGTTTACATTGGCAGCACTGTATGACGTCACAGGGAAATGGCCAGTGTCTTCGCAGAGAGTCGAAAATAAGGCACTTTGAAGCTTTATTTAGGGATATTCCGAGACCGGTAAAATTTTGAAAAAAACTTCAAAAAAATACAACAAGCCACTGGGAACTGATTTTTATTGTTTTTAACCCTTTTGAAATTGTGATGATGTTCCCCTTTAACTAACGGCAGATTTAGTGACGTTTATCCTTAAGTATGTTAATATAGACCCGCTCCCCGGTGACTGTATAGTTTGGAGAGCGAGTGTGGGACAGTATAGCGAATTTAGTTGTGTGCTACTGTTGCTACGATGGACGTGGACACGCGAAGTTGGCGTGTCCATTGCACGCACTCAGGGACTTGTCGACAGAGAGGTGACCCACGACGAGGCTGGTTCTCCTCTCGCTGCAGACTAGACCTCCTGAGTCGTGCTAACGGAAGCACGGCCGTGCTTTCCCCCGCCATCTCTACTCCACAACGGGAGGTGTCCCCCCTCTCCAACGCCCCCTTTGCATCCAGCAGTTGCAACTCACTACCCCTAAGTGCACCACCGATTCATCAGGACCGCAAAGGACAAAGGGGCCCAGGTTGGACTGTGTGTGTGTGTTGTGTGATTGGTTTAGTGTGGGTTGTTCTACTGGGGAGGTAGCGTGTGAGTGGGGAAAGTGATTGAAGTGTAATTAATGTCTGATTATTGTATGTTTAATTGGGTATATAGTAAATTGTTAAACTTTATAAGCCGCCTCCTCTCACTCTCTCTTAGATTAGATTCTTAAATAATAGTGTATAATTCGAGTCATCCCCCTAAGGTGAAAAATACAGTCCTTTACAGGCTCCCGTACAAAAACAAAGGATGTCGGTGTAACAATAACATTTAAATATTTAATTTATTTTCTACTACTGGCCCTAATCTTTAGGGTTTTTAACTATAAAATCCTCCTATCTCAACATATTTCCTTAATTTGTTAACAATAACAAAATGAAAAAAAAAAGGTTTTTGATAGTAAAGAATATTGATCTAACCACTGTGGTATTGATCTGATACGATACTACTTGTATTGTTACTGTCGATATACTGTAAATACTGGACTGTAAGCCGCTACTTTTTTCCTAAACTTTGAACCCATGCGGTTTATACGATTGAGTGGCTAATTTATTGATGTTTCTGCGCTAACAGCAGTAATAAAAATAATAACAAAAATAAAAAAAATAGGCAAAAACACTCAAAGGGTGTTTTGTTTGTAGTATGGCACCATCTTTTGGACAAATGTGCTCACTGTAGGTGCTGCAGTGTCCTTCCATTTATTGGTAGTGTGTTTTGTTTTTTTTCAACCGTCTTGCCGTTCAGTCTTCTAGCCATGCCTGGCGTTTATACCGTTATGGACTCTTCGTTCATCAATCCAAGAAATGTTTGTAAGTTTTACAGTATAGGTAAAATTGTTTATACTTACTAAACTGTCCCATGTGTGATGTCTATAGTAGTGTTTTCATGCATATTTGTATGTGCAATCGTGATGTAATGAAGCTAATGTCAAATGTATATCAATTGTATCGTACAAACCCCGTTTCCATATGAGTTGGGAAATTGTGTTAGAGGTAAATAAAAACAGAATACAATGATTTGCAAATCCTTTTCAACCCATAAGCAGTTGAATGCACTACAAATACAACATATTTGATGTTCAAACTCATAGACTTTAATTTTTTTTGCAAATAATAATTAACTTAGAATTTCATGGCTGCAACCCGTGCCAAAGTAGTTGGGAAAGGGCATGTTCACCACTGTGTTACATCACCTTTTCTTTTAACAACACTCAATAAACATTTGGGAACTGAGGGAATTAATTATTGAAGCTTTGAAAGTGGAATTATTTCCCATTCTTGTCTTATGTAGAGCTTCAGTCCTTCAACAGTCTGGGGTCTCCGCTGTCGTATTTTACGCTTCATAATCGCCACACATTTTCCATGGGAGACAGGTCTGGACTCCAGGCGGGCCAGGAAAGTACCCGCACTTTTTTGTTACGAAGCCACGATGTTGTAACACGTGCTGAATGTGGCTTGGTATTGTCTTGCTGAAATAAGTAGGGGCGTCCATGAAAAAGACGGTCCTTAGATGACAACATATGTTGTTCCAAAAGCTGTATGTACCTTTCAGCATTAATGGTGCCTTCACAGATGTGTAAGTTACCCATGCTTTGGGCACTAATGCACCCCCATACCATCACACATGCTGCCTTTTGAACTTTGCGTGGATAACAGTCTGGATGGTTCGCTTCCCCTTTGGTCCGGATGACACGATGTCAAATATTTCCAAAAACAATTTGAAATGTGGACTCCCAAAAACAATTTGAAATGTGGACTCGTCAGACCACAGAACACTTTTCCACTTTGCATCAGTCCATCTTAGATGATCTCGGGCCCAGAGAAACCAGCAGCGTTATTAGATGTTGATAAATGGCTTTCGCTTTGCATAGTAGAGCTTTAACTTGCACTTACAAATATAGCAACAAACTGTATTTAGTGACAGTGGTTTTCTCAAGTGTTCTTGAGCCCATGTGGTGATATCCTTTAGAGATTGATGTCGGTTTTTGATACAGTGCCGTCTGAGGGATGGAAGGTCAGGGCCATTCAGTGTTGGTTTCCAGCCATGCCGCTTACGTGGAGTGATTTCTCCAGATTCTCTGAACCTTTTGATGATATTATGGAGCGTAGATGTTGAAATCCCTAAATTTCTTGCAATTGCACTTTGAGAAATGTTCTTAAACTGTTTTGACTATTTGCTCACGCAGTTGTGGACAAAGGGGTGTACCTCGCCCATCCTTTCTTGTGAAAGACTGAGCATTTTTGGGGAAGCTGTTTTTATAGCCAATCATGGCACCCACCTGTTCCCAATTAGCCTGCACACCTGTGGGATGTTCCAAATAAGTGTTTGATGAGCATTCCTCAACTTTATCAGTATTTATTGCCACCTTTCCCAACTTCTTTGTCACGTGTTGCAGGCATCAAATTCTAAAGTTAATGATTATTTGCAAAAAAAAAAAAATGTTTATCAGTTTGAACATCAAATATGTTGTCTTTGTAGCATATTCAACTGAATATGGCTTGAAAATGATTTCCGTTTATATTTACATCCAACACAATTTCCCAACTCTTATGGAAATGAGAGTTTGTATATACCATGAATTGATTAACGTGGACCCCGACTTAAACAAGTTGAAAAACTTATTGGGGTGTTGCCATTTAATGGTCAATTGTACAGAATATTTACTGTATTGTGCAATCTACTAATAAAAGTTTAAATCAATTTCAATCAATCAAGTACATCATCCATCACCCTAAATGGAGGTGATTATTATTATTATATACTACCTTAGAGGGGCAGTGTATGGAAACACATGATTAGCTGCTAACTTTTTGTAGGCCGGGGGACTAAAAATAAATATGCCAGGCAACAAGGTAGCATTTTTAGGAATTAGCTGCAAAAATGTTAAAGTATCTCTGAAAATTTTCAACCGAACACAGAGGCTTGACTAGTGTGATTCCTGCCCTCCATGGTTCACAAAAGGCCTCACCTGGGTCATGAAGTAGCGAGTATCCCAGGCGTGCAGGTCTCCACTGAAGACAAGATCTCTCTTCTTGCACTCTTCCTCCTTCAGTTTGAGAAGTACAGCACGTTCTTCTTCACCCAGAGACTTAAGCTTACGGGCCAGTTCCTCTGAGAAGAATGAGATGAGAAAGCTTTGCGAGCATCCGGATTCAGGTTCAAAACAGACGACACGGAGACGTTTGAGGCGGGCTGGCCGATAAAACAATATTAATTTATACTGCGACAGACATGCAATCAATATCAATTTAAAGGCCTACTGAAAGCCACTACTACCCACCACGCAGTCTGATAGTTTATATATCAATGATGAAATATTAACATTGCAACACATGCCAATACGGCCTTTTTACTTTACTAAATTACAATTTTAAATTTCCCAGGAATTTTTTCTTGAAAACGTGGTGTAATGATGACGTGTACGCGTGACGTCACGGGTTTATAGGAAGTATGAGCGCTGCACACACACACAGCTAAAAGTCGTCTGCTTTAACCGCATAATTACACAGTATTTTGGACATCTGTATTGCTAAATCTTTTGTAATTTGTTCAATTAATATTGGAGAAGTCAAAGTAGAACGATGGAGCTGGGAAGCTTTAGCCTTTAGCCACACAAACACACGGTGATTCCTTGTTTAAAATTCCCGGAGGTGAAACTTTACTATGGATCAGAGCGGACATGGATCCCGACCGAATGTCAACCAGTAGGTTTCGGTGAGAAAATTGTGGTAAAAAGTCGCTCCTTACTGGAGATCAGCTGAGCTTGTGCCGTCCATAGCTGCCGTCGACTTTCATCAGACACTGCCTCAAAACACCCGGCCGTGGAGACACACACCTCCGACTATCAGGTACTATTTAACTCACTAAAACACTAGCAACACAATAGAAAGATAAGGGATTTCCCAGAATTATCCTAGTAAATGTGTCTAAAAACATCGGAATCCGTCCCAATGCAATTGCGTTTTTTTTTGTTTTTTTTTTCTAGTCCACTGCTATCAATATCCTCAAACACGAATCTTTCATCTTCGCTCAAATTAATGGGGAAATTGTCGTTTTCTCAGTCCGAATAGCTGTTTTTGTTGGAGGCTCCCATTAAACACAATGTGAATATGTGAGGAGCCATCAAACATGTGACGTCATCGTCGGCGACTTCCGGTAAAGGCAGGGCTTTTCTGTTAGCACCAAAAGTTGCAAACTTCATCGTGGATGTTCTCTACTAAATCCTTTCAGCAAAAATATGGCAATATCGCGAAATGATCAAGTACGACACATAGAATGGACCTGCTATCCCCGTGTAGATAAGAAAATCTAATTTCATCCATCCATCCATTTCCTACCGCTTATTCCCTTTCGGGGTCGCGGGGGGCGCTGGCGCCTATCTCAGCTACAATCGGGCGGAAGGCAAGGTACAGTAGGCCTTTAAAAATGCATTCAATATTTTTTTTCCTTCTATAGCGGAAAAAACTGAAGGTTGCCAAGCGAGGTTGTGAGCATTAAAAAAGGCACACCTGCTCTGGCAACGAAGGAAGTGATCATTGATCAGGAAACAATATCAACTATCAAGTTTGGTTGCGCCATCTCGTTGTGTCGCGGTTGATTCTTTGCATCAGGACATATGTTGAAAGAGCCATACTGGACAAAAGAAAAACTAAAAATCTGTCTGGAGCAGCAATAGCATCAAATAAGCCCTATGTAATAAGCCTTAGAATGAAGGCTGGCACAGCTATTTGTTTTGTTTGCCACAGCCACCTGCCTGGCACCACACTGTGCTGAAGGAAAGGCGTGTGTCGCAGGCTGAAGCAGATCTTAAGCCACAGAAATGTTAACATTTCATATTTATTCTGCACATGTTTACAGCATTTGAAAACATTCACAATGTTTGTCCTCATACAGAAACCATATCAAAACAAAAAATATAGTTTTTCCCCAATGTTTTTACATTTTCATACATTTGTGAAAAAGCTCCAGGCAGCAAATAGGGCGGCGTGGCGAAGTTGGTAGAGTGGCTGTGCTAGTAATCTGAGGGTTACTGGTTCAATCCCCACCTTCTACCATCCTAGTCACGTCCGTTGTGTCCTTGGGCAAGACACTTCACCATTGCTCCTGATGGGTCAAGGGGAGCGGAGCGCCTTGCATGGCAGCTCCCTCCATCAGTGTGTGAATGGGCGAATGTGGAAATACTGTCAAAGCGCTTTGGGCTCCTTAAAAAGGGGTACAAAAGCGCTATACAAGTACAACCATTTAATGATCCGCGGGTTAAGAAAAGTAAAAATGAGTGCTGCAGATTGCCGAAAAAACAAGAAAAGTCACTTTGACAGTAAGGCCAAGTATTTTAGGGATTTTTTCAAACGGATAATCTCTTTTATTTTTCAATCCGTGTCCATTCTCTGTTTGGTGCAACAGGTAGGAACTAAAGTGCAGCACTGTATAAATACAATTAATGACAAAATATAACATACCTAAAAATAATAGTAATTTGGTCCAGTGATATCAAAATAATAATGACTTCATAGCATCAATTCATTTCCATACTTTAATAAGAATAACAGATCAAATAAATGTTACACAGGGGTAACTTCCTGGCACTAAACCTGCAAAAAATAATTATTTTCAGTTCTCTCTATGTATCAGTTTGAAAGGTTGCACTATTTTCAACAATTATTTTTGCACCTTAATTTTAAGAGGGCATTGTTAATTGTTCTATGTAATTTTAGAACTTTGTTCACATTGAATGTTTTCCAAGTTTGTGTTGACAATTCCTTTCGTTTCTGAAACGATTTTAATCAAAGGAAGGTTACATTTGAAATAAAAAAATATTACATTTAATATACTATTCTGTTCATCCTTAATTTCGATAGGCCATAAAAAACGATCGATAGACCGATATTCAACACTTATATCGTGATAGTTTTCCGCCCTATGGCCCAGCCTTTTTTGAGGCGTGATCCTTACCTAGGAAGGCGGCCACCTGCTTGCCAGACTTGGCCATGTTCATCTCCAGCACAAAGTCGGCGTGGGTGCTGAAACCAAGCAGAGAACTCTTGCGGGCTCGAAGCTCCACCAACTCTTTCAGGATGACAGAGTTCTCCTGCACACACACACCAAAAACACGCGTCATGTCCTGTGGCGTCAAGAAGGAGTTGAGGAATCCACCTCTCTGCAGCGCGAGTTGAAGGCCTCCTCCAGTTTCTTGCGGGTTTCTGGGACGAAGCATTTCTTCATGGTGGGGAAGTAGTGTGGATACTTCAGGGTCAGCTTCAGATTGTCTCCATCTTTCTCCAGCGAGCTCAGGAAGTCCTCCGGGAGTCCGCCTGCACCCAGCAAAGGAACACACACTTAGGAGAATCGCTCCAGGCGGCAGCTATAACCAGACACCCGGTTCTCACCCAGTTCCTCCCTGCTGAAGGACAGACTGGTGGTGTCCTCGTTCAAGTTCTTGTTGAAGTCGATGCACAGGCTGCTCAGCTTCTTCTTGATGCTTTTAATCTCCTACGCCAGCACACGCACGCACACACACACACACACACACACACACACACACACACACACACACACACACACCACATTCAGTCAAAGACTACAAGAGCTTTCAAGACCAAAACCCAATATGGTCCACCTCTTGCGTCTCTTTAGGCAGGTGGAGTCCATTTCTCTTGCCCAATTTGATGAGCCGCTCCATGTAACGCTTGGACTCGGAAGTCAGGCTGCTGGTTTCGGTCTTCTTCTGCGGACAAAAAGGTCCTGGACTAATAACTAGTGACTGCTTGGGATGGGCATCGTTCACATTTGAAACGATACAGTGCAGACACCCGGTACCTGAGAATCAATGCCAGTACTAGTCTTTGGTACTTCTGTGTGTGCTAATAAATACATTTTGTTGGCATTGAAAATTACAACATTACCTAGAGCAGTTTTTTCCAGCTAGGGCTGTATTCAGAAAAATTAAAGGATGTGGGAGGCTACTTTGAAACATTTTGTACAATTTAAATGCTAAAAGCAAACCATCCACCCATCTTTTACCGCCTATTCCCTTTGAGGTCGCGGGGGCACTGGTGCCTATCTCAGCTACAATCGGGCAAAAGGCGAGGTACACCCTGGACAAGTCGCCACCTCATCGCAGGGCCAACACAGATAGACAGACAACATTCACACTCATATTCACAAACTAGGGACCATTTAGTGTTGCCAATTAACCTATCCCCAGGTGCATGTCTTTGGAGGTGGGAGGGGCCTATCCCCAGGTGCATGTCTTTGGAGGTGGGAGGAAGCCGGAGTACCCAGAGGGAACCCACGCATTCACGGGGAGAACATGCAAACTCCACACAGAAAGATCCCGAGCCCAGGATTGAACCCAAGATTACTCAGGACGTTCGTATTGTGAGGCAGACGCACTAACCCCTCTCCCACCGTGAAGCCCCAAAAAAAGCAAACCAGTGTACGTTAATACGAGCTGAACAAATAATCCACTTTAGCTTTGTGTTATAGGTGACAAAGGAGATTAGTGTAATAGTTAATAATTAGGGCTGTCAAAAAGAATTTAACTCATGCAATTAATCACTAAAAATATTGCGGATTAATTGCACAATTTCTTTTTGCACTATTAAGTTTTAATCTATTCTAACAATAAAATCAGACTTGTTCAAATATTGGGTATTTGTTTTGTTGATTTAAGTTATTTCAAATTATGCACGCAGGTAATAGTACTAATTATACTTGAGATTTATCATGATTAATCCAAATTTAAAAGTGCCATTAGTCTGAAGGTAGATAAAAGGAAGAAGCTTATCGGCTACGGTATCGTCACGGACTACAATGGCGAATGTGCGCACATTTTCAGGACTTATGCAGATCCCAAATACACGTCAGCAGGTACCAGAAGGTAAGAAAAGTTGGTTTTGAAGTCGGTAAGCACAACCAAAAATATTCCCTACATTAGGCGCACCGGGTTATGAGGCGCACTGTCGATTTTTAAGAAAATTAAAGGATTTTAAGTGTGCCTTATAGTCCGAAAAAAATACGTTAATTTTATTTAAAAAATCTGTTGAAGGTCAATAAAAAACAGCTGCAGGCTAATATAGGCCCCCAAGCCGCACTTTAGTCACCCGTGACATAGAGGTAGTTTGGCTGAGTCTACTCTCAGTGCTGCTGGAGTGATCACCAAGTGCTGAATTGCAAACCGGGCGTGATGTCGTGTGCAACACAGATACCGTTGGATTTTACCTGAATCTCTGCCCGCAGGATTTGGTCTATGCCAAAAAAATACCCGATTTGGTACCCATCTTAGCGGCTGCTCCTTTTTTGGGTAAGGTTGATGCCTGACAGGACAGTCGCTAGCTCACCTCCAGGGCCACGATCCTCTGGTACACGTCTTCCCTCATGCTCATTTCCACGTCGAACTCTGACAGCTGCTTGTCCGCCGCCGTGCTCGCCGTACGCACTTCCTTGTTCGGCGAAACGTGCTGCGGGAAGTCCAGCATGTTCCTCTGGACTGGGACATGAGTGGAACTGGGTTAGAAACACACTTATTGCTAGCATCACTGCTCATCATGCCAACAATGTGTGTGTTTTAATCAATGTTTTAAATGAGTGTGTTCATACAGCAGAATAAAAATGGAGTCAAAAGCTTGTTTTTGTTGGTGGCTGAACAAAGCGCTGATTAGGATGGGCTTTACATCGCTGCGCCAAACGCCAACTCAGCGATCCTGCCTGGCTCAACGACTGCGCTTACACATTGTTTGCCTTTGTGTGGCCTTTCTTTACATTCGTGTGGACTGTGCACGGAACCATCGGGACGCACGCCACATCACCAAACACCAGCAAGACAACTGTTATTGAAATTAAACCTGCCCCAAGTTTGACTTGATCCTGCGTTGCCACGGTGACGGGCGAATACTGACCCGTGTACTCCACCTCCACGTCGGCGAGCACCTTGAGCGTGTTCTCGAAGGTGACTGCGTCCAAGGCCAGAGCGCCGACGCGGTTGTAAGCATCCTCGGTGCTGGCGATGAGCTCGTCGGCCTTCTTGAGGATCTCTTCTGCGCCCAGATCCCATCGCAGGCGGTTCTGGGAGCACACGAGGGTTGGAGCACCCATCACCACTTCACCTGCAAGAGATCACATGACCAGCGCCTGATGACAATAATACATGCCATTCTCTACAATACTATGTGTTGAATTATATCATTAAGCAATTATCGTGCATGTCTTATTGTCATTTGAAGCTTCCTGTAATATAACATGTTTAATGTTTACACAAACCAATCTATGAAATAACTGAAATAGACTGTTAAACACATTTAAATGAGCAACTTCAGTAATATTAGGAAATCATCCACTATTTCCCTAACAGGATGAACTAGATATACTTCTGTAGGATGAATAACATATATATCCATCAGTTATCTTGATTTCAAAGACATTTTGTACGTAACGTTGTCTTTGTAAATGCAGCAAGCTTGCTTCATCGTCATGGCAGCTAGCTACTTTTTCTAGGCAACTTTGTCTTAGTAAATGCAGCGGAGGCAGCAACTTTGTCTTTGTAAATGCAGCGGAGGCAGCAACTTTGTCTTTGTAAATGCAGCGGAGGCAGCAACTTTGTCTTTGTAAATGCAGCGGAGGCAGCAACTTTGTCTTTGTAAATGCAGCAATTAGCTCGCTACATCGTCATTACAGCTAGCGACATAGCGGCTAACAGTTTTAAAAGACTGACGCAACCTTAAGAAGACAAAAATACAAAAGTCAAGCTGACAGGCCAGATTTAGTTTTAGGGATTTTTTTGTTTGTTTGTTTGAAGAATGTTACTTTAGCACTGACCTGTCGGCCCCATATCGACGAGTTGATTCCAAGAGTCACTTATCAGTGCGTGTGTCACAAAGCGCCATGAGGCGAGAAAACGTGAGCCCGGGGTGTTCCGGTTTTCATTTCAAAATAAAACTCGAAAGGCTCCAAAATACCCGGAACATCGGTACGGATGTGTTATACATACAAAAGAGCGCTTTGATTGATTGATTGATTGATTGACACTTTGCACAATACAGTACGTAGTCCGTACGATTGACCATTAATTGGTAACACCCAATAAATATTTCCAACTTCTTTAAGTCAGGGTAGACACTTCCGGTATAGATTTTTTTTTTTAAAACCTGAAATGCTATAATGTACGTATAAAGTACACTTTTTTTTAATTTGTCGTCATGTTATCGTGTTTATGTTTTAAAGTTATTTAATGAGGATTTGCTCGGACAACAACAGAGAGATCCCGTAGGTGGGTTGCAATCACGTGACAGAGGCACATCCGGGCTCTTCTGACCTTTGGGTCCCATTAAGCTACTGTTTGTTTACTTGAAACAGTGCAAATGTGGCTGTCATGTGAAAGGGTTACATGCTGTATAAGCGATCATGAAAAACATATTTAAAAACAGGATGGAGTGGATTCATACATACTTAAGAAAATTATTTTTTATAATTGACTTAAATCCTTTTTCATCACCTGTCACAACTTCACTTTATTTGACAATCACTGTGTTTAAAAAATCAACTATTGGCGAAACATCCCGTCCTTACATACGCAAATTAAACATTAATCCATGAAAGACGCAATTGAACTTATTCGTGCATCACAACGTACCGTATTTGATTGACATAACGAGGGCCGTGCTGCCGTGATGGTGACGCTAATGAGAAAAAATGCTTGGAAATTGCAGTTGATTTCCTGCTACGGATATTAGTCTCATCTACAATTCACGTCTGCAGTTGTTTTAATGCTGTGAAGAATACTTTGTCTCATTATTTACTTGTATATGTCCCTGTTGTTCAGCAATGTTTGCCAGCGATATCAAGATTCAGTTTACGATGTCTAGCCTACGAGAGTTTTATTCATACTATTAGGGATATTTTCTTGATGCTAACAAATATCACCAAAGACGCTATAAAAGAGGTGGCAAAGTGGTTTTCACTGAGGGCCACATGGCAGTTATGTTTAGCCCCGAGGGCCGCTTCTAACAGTCAATACTATTATCACACCATTTTTTTAATGCATTCTATGAGTAGATTTTTTTAAACTATAGTATAAAAAAAAATATGGTAAGTTGCAATAATGTCACCTCATAATGTAGTGTATATTACTGTAAATGGAAAAACAGTACTGTTGTTTTTATGGTTAAAAATGGCAGCTCAATTGCCAGAATAATACTGTAAAATTTACATTTGTTTTTTTTACTATGAATTAAAAAAAACTGCAATTTTATTATAAAATTTTTGCACTTGAGCAGCCAGTTTTTTTTATTTTTTTTACCACAAATCAACAACTGTATATTATTTGTGTATTACTGTAAATGTCAAAACGGCACCACAGTTAACTACAGTAAAACAAAAAGTATTTTTTTTCATTTGGAGAAAAATGCTGTAAAAAGCACAGTAAATTTCATAATTTGAGCATGAAATCTATTGCTACTTTGACATTGCACAATTTGATGGATAACTTGTTTTGGAATCATTATTAGTATTTATTTCTATTTAAAAATGGTTTGAATGTTTGATAATATATTTTTGCATAATTAGACAATATTGAAGTTAACATAATTTGCGATTACATGGAGTACATATATTTTTTTCTCCCAAAATAGAAATAAAACAATACATCTAGTAAGAAAAGTGACAGTACTTTATTGACACATGTTATTTCCAGGCCTTGGAGGGGCAAATAAAATTAAAGCTGCAAGCAGCGTTGGTCGGGTCCGCCTTTGGCTGCTCCGCTTTGGCTGCTGCCCCCGCGACTGAAGCCCTGGTCTTAGTCAGACCAACATAGAGGTCTTTGTTTCATGTCTGTCCGACATTCCTACCAGAAGTTACAAGCAGTTTTATCTGTTTCCTCTTCCTAGGAGCAGTTTTTTCTGTGTTTTATTCAAAAATTGCAATAGAGCGCAATTTTGAGTTTTAAGGTTTGTTTTTTTCACTAGATCACAATTTCTGCCAGTCCTGATGTGTGTGCCAAGTTTGGTGAGTTTTGAAGCATTTTAAGGGGGTCAAATTACAGCTCAAAGAGGCAAAAATAGCGTTTTTTGCGAAAAAGTTGCTTTGAATGAGTTTTTGCAAAATTTCAGTTGATTTTGGGTATAGACGTTTTTTATTGGAAATGTAGGTCTAAGTCAGACCTACACAGAGGTTTTTGTTTCATGTCTCTACGACATTCCTAACGGAAGTTACAAGCAGTCTGTTTTTTGTCTCTTCCTAGGGGGCGCTAGCGTGCAATTTTCATTTTTGGGGTTTGGTTGCTTAATAAGTTGGTCTGCCGCTCCATACCGATGTGTGTGTCAAATTTGGTGAGTTTTGAAGCATGTTAAGGGGGTCAAATTAGGGTGCGAAGGTGCGAGCGCGCCTTTGGCTGCTGCCCCCAAGCCCCACAGTAGAAAACGCCTTTGTGCCACTATTTAATGCATTGTGAAAGTAATGCAGTTGTTGTATTGAAATGAAAATATCAAACTTCCTGTTCATTTTTGCCAAAGTATGTTAATTATTCAAATGTAGGTCTAAGTCAGACCTACATAGTGGTTTTTGTTTCATGTCTCTGTGACATTCCTACTGGAAGTTACAAGCAGTTTTGTCAGTGTTTTCTTCCTAGGAGCAGTTTGTCTGTGTTGTATTCCTAGGGGGCGCTAGAGCACAATTTAGAGTTTTGGGGTTTGGTTTTTTTATTAGCTCGCAATTGTTGCCAGTCCTGATGTGTGTGCCAAGTTTGTTGAGTTTTGAAGCATTTTAAGGGGGTCAAATTACAGCTCAAAGAGGCAAAAATTACATTTTTTAGGAAACTTTGCGCAGGGGTTCTTTGAAGGCGCGTAAAATCAAAACCGGAGCAGTAATCAAAATTCTGATCCATATTTTTAATCAGAAGGGTCCAATCTCTCTCCTGTGCGAGTTTGAAGCCGAAACTACAAACGCGCTCGGAGGAGATAACTTTTGAAAAAAGGTGACAGTTGTTTACAAAACTTTTATTTTGAAGGGGTAATATTTAACTTCCTGTTGATTTTTGCTGAAGAATGTCAATTATTAAAATTTAGGTCTAAGTGAGACCTACATAGAAGTTTTTGTTTCATGTCTATCTAACATTCCTACTGGAAGTTACTAGCAGTTTTGTCTGTTTTCTCATCCTAGGAGCAGTTATTTCTGTGTTTTATTCAAAAATTGCGCTAGAGCGCACTTTTGAGTTTTGGGGTTTGGTTTTTTCGTTAGATCGCAATTTCCGCTGGTCCTGATGTGTGTGCCAAGTTTGGTGAGTTTTGGAGCATTTTAAGAGGGCCAAATTACAGCTCAAAGAGGAAAAAATTGCATTTTTTGCGAAAATTTTGTTTTGAAGTGGTTTTTGCCAACTTCCTGTTGATTTTTTTCCCGAGAATATACATTTAGGAAATGTAGGTCTTGGTTGGACCTACGTAGAGGTTTTTGTTTGATGTCTCTACGACACTCCTCTCTGAGCTGCTACCTTACCGTGGTAGAGGAGTTTGCGTGTCCCAATGATCCTAGGATCTATGTTGTCTGGGGGCTTTCATGCCCCCTGGTAGGGTCTCCCAAGACAAACAGGTCCTAGGTGAGTGATCAGACAAAGAGCAGCTCAAAGACTTCTATGGAATTACAACAAAATGAACTCAGATTTCCCTCGCCCGGACGCGGGTCACCGGGGCCCCGCTCTGGAGCCAGGCCCGGAGTTGGGGCACGATGGCGAGCGCCTGGTGGCCGGGCCTGTCCCCATGGGGCCCGGCCGGGCACAGCCCGAAGAGGCAACGTGGGTCATCCCTCCAATGGGCTCACCACTCATGGGAGGGGCCATAGAGGTCGGGGGCATTGTGAGCTGGGCGGCAGCCGAAGGCAGGGCACTTGGCGGTCCGATCCTCGGCTACAGAAGCTAGCTCTTGGGACGTGGAACGTCACCTCACTGGGGGGAAAGGAGCCTGAGCTAGTCCGCGAGGTAGAGAAGTTCCGGCTGGATATAGTCGGACTCACCTCGACGCACAGCAAGGGCTCTGGAACCAGTTCTCTCGAGAGGGACTGGACCCTCTTCCACTCTGGCGTTGCCGGCAGTGAGAGGCGACGGGCTGGGGTGGCAATTCTCATTGCCCCCTGGCTCAAAGCCTGCACGTTTGAGTTCAACCGAGTGGACGAGAGGGTAGCTTCCCTTCGCCTTCGGGTGGGGGGACGGGTCCTGACTGTTGTTTGTGCTTACGCACCAAACAGCAGTTCAGAATACCCACCCTTTTTGGGCACACTCGAGGGAGTACTGGAAAGTGCTCCCCCGGGTGATTCCCTTGTCCTACTGGGGGACTTCAACGCTCATGTTGGCAACGACAGTGAAACCTGGAGAGGCGTGATTGGGAAGAATGGTCGCCCGGATCTAAACCCGAGTGGTGTTTTGTTATTGGACTTTTGTGCTCGTCACAGTTTGTCCATAACAAACACCATGTTCAAACATAAGGGTGTCCATATGTGCACTTGGCACCAGGACACCCTAGGCCGCAGTTCCATGATCGACTTTGAAGTTCTGTCATCGGATTTGCGGCCTTATGTTTTGGACACTCGGGGGAAGAGAGGGGCGGAGCTTTCTACCGATCACCACCTGGTGGTGAGTTGCCTGCGATGGTGGGGGAGGATGCCGGACAGACCTGGCAGGCCCAAACGCATTGTGAGGGTCTGCTGGGAACGTCTGGCAGAGGCTCCTGTCAG
Organism: Nerophis ophidion; assembly: GCF_033978795.1. NCBI lineage: Eukaryota > Metazoa > Chordata > Actinopteri > Syngnathiformes > Syngnathidae > Nerophis > Nerophis ophidion. Next base: position 456,110 of record NC_084636.1, on the reverse strand, counting down.
AGAGAGTTTCAATTCACACCTCCGGGAGAACTTTGAACATGTCACGAGGGAGGTGCGGGACATTGAGTCCGAGTGGACCATGTTCTGCACCTCTATTGTCGAGGCGGCTGATTGGAGCTGTGGCCGCAAGGTAGTTGGTGCTTGTCGGGGCGGAAATCCTAAAACACCTTGGTGGACACCAGCAGTGAGGGATGCCGTCAAGCTGAAGAAGGAGTCCTATCGGGTTCTTTTGGCTCATAGGACTCCGGAGGCAGTGGACGGGTACCGACGGGCCAAGCGGTGTGCAGCTTTAGCGGTCGCGGAGGCAAAAACTCGGACATGGGAAGAGTTCGGGGAAGCCATGGAAAACGACTTCCGGACGGCTTCGAAGCGATTCTGGACCACCATACGCCACCTCAGGAAGGGGAAGCAGTGCACTATCAACACCGTGTATGGTGCGGATGGTGTTCTGCTGACTTCGACTGTGGATGTTGTGGATCGGTGGAGGGAATACTTCGAAGACCTCCTCAATCCCACCAACACGTCTTCCTTTGTGGAAGCGGTGCCTGGGGAAGCTGCAGTAGACTTTACTATTTCTGGGGCTGAGGTCGCTGAGGTAGTTAAAAAGCTCCTCGGCGGCAAGGCCCCGGGGGTGGATGAGATCCGCCCGGAGTTCCTTAAGGCTCTGGATGCTGTGGGGCTGTCTTGGTTGACAAGACTGTGCAGCATCGCGTGGACATCGGGGGCGATACCTCTCTTTAAGAAGGGGGACCGGAGGGTGTGTTCCAACTCTCGTGGGATCACACTCAGCCTTCCCGGTAAGGTTTATTCAGGTGTACTGGAGAGGAGGCTTCGCCGGATAGTCGAACCTCGGATTCAGGAGGAACAGTGTGGTTTTCGTCCTGGTCATGGAACTGTGGACCAGCTCTATACTCTCGGCAGGGTTCTTGAGGGTGCATGGGAGTTTGCCCAACCAGTCTACATGTGCTTTGTGGACTTGGAGAAGGCATTCGACCGTGTCCCTCGGGAAGTCCTGTGGGGAGTGCTCAGAGAGTATGGGGTACCGGACTGTCTTATTGTGGCAGTCCGCTCCCTGTACGATCAGTGTCAGACCTTAGTCCGCATTGCTGGCAGTAAGTCGGACACGTTTCCAGTGAGGGTTGGACTCCGCCAAGGCTGTCCTTTGTCACCGATTCTGTTCATAACTTTTATGGACAGAATTTCTAGGCGCAGTCAAGGCGTTGAGGGGTTCCGGTTTGGTGGCCACGGGATTAGGTCTCTGCTTTTTGCAGATGATGTAGTCCTGTTGGCTTCATCTGACCGGGATCTTCAGCTCTCACTGGATCGGTTCGCAGCCGAGTGTGAAGCGACCGGAATGAGAATCAGCACCTCCAAGTCCGAGTCCATGGTTCTCGCCTGGAAAAGGGTGGAGTGCCATCTCCGGGTTGGGGAGGAGACCCTGCCCCAAGTGGAGGAGTTCAAGTACCTAGGAGTCTTGTTCACGAGTGGGGGAAGAGTGGATCGTGAGATCGACAGGCGGATCGGTGCGGCGTCTTCAGTAATGCGGACGTTGTATCGATCCGTTGTGGTGAAGAAGGAGCTGAGCCGGAAGGCAAAGCTCTCAATTTACCGGTCGATCTACGTTCCCATCCTCACCTATGGTCATGAGCTTTGGGTCATGACCGAAAGGATAAGATCACGTGTCCAAGCGGCCCAAATGACTTTCCTCCGTGGCGGGTCTCTCCCTTAGAGATAGGGTGAGGAGCTCTGCCATCCGGGAGGAACTCAAAGTAAAGCCGCTGCTCCTTCACATCGAGAGGAGCCAGATGAGGTGGTTCGGGCATCTGGTCAGGATGCCACCCGAACGCCTCCCTAGGGAGGTGTTTAGGGCACGTCCAGCTGGTAGGAGGCCACGGGGAAGACCCAGGACACGTTGGGAAGACTATGTCTCCCGGCTGGCCTGGGAACGCCTCGGGATCCCCCGGGAAGAGCTGGACGAAGTGGCTGGAGATAGGGAAGTCTGGGCTTCCCTGCTTAGGCTGCTGCCCCCGCGACCCGACCTCGGATAAGCGGAAGATGATGGATGGATGGATGGTCTCTACGACATTGCTACTGGAAGTTACAAGCTGTCTGTTTTTTGTTTCTTCCTAGGGGGCGCTAGCGCGCAATTTTGAATTTTGGGGTTTGGTTGCTTAATATGATGGGAAGGCACACAGTACCGATGTGTGTGTAAAATTTGGTGAGTTTTGAAGCATGTTAAGGGGGTCAAATTACAGCGCGAACGAGCGGAATAATAATAAAGAAAAAAGAATAAAACGCACGAGATTCAATAGGGTCCTTGCCTATGGCAAAGGACTCCTGTGGAGTCCTTTGCCATAGGCAGGGCGGACCCTAATGAAGTGGCGGGCCACATCTGGCCCCCGGGCCTTGACTTTGACACCGGTGCGCTCTAATGTGGTCATCTGTGTCGAAAAAAGCACATTGCTTTCCAGCACAACAACAACAACCAAGCTTTTAGTTTCTGTTATGGACCAACAATCATAATATTTATCACTAGGACTTAACATGACGTTAGTTTATTTGCACAAGCAGGTCTTTGTAGTTACATTTAGGAATAACCACAAACTAATGAGATCTCTTGTCCTTTTCTTACATTTGGTTCTGCTCTCAAACACTACTATTATAATAGACATTAGACCTCAATTGCATCACAGAAAGTTTGTCAAACAAATCAAATGTTCAAACATTTTACAAAGTGATCACTGCAGACACACACATGTTCCGATTGTATTCCACAAGATGATATTTTAACAGCCATTTCCTTTGACACATTTTAGTTTTTCCCCTGACTTTATTACTTCATGAGCCACTTCATACGAGATTCTATGGAAGCCGTTTCCCATCTCTCTATTTGAACGACTGGAACAGCCAAGATCAGAACAGCAATACTGCATTTTCTGCTCGATCTCTCTCACTTGTTTTAATGCTACGCTCAAGCTGCTTGACCTTTGTGTGAATTGAGCAGCCAAGAAGAAAACAGATGTTATGTCATATGCAACTGTGGAGAATGCATATATGTTTAAGAGTTCTTTCTTTATACGTAGTCATGTTTAAAGCAGCTAGTGTTTTTCCATTTGTACTCTATTTTTCCAGGAATATGTCCGCAAGTAAACTGTGTGTGTTACCTTGAAGGTTTGCAATGTAGGGGTTGGAGTACTCCCTTAAATATTATCTGTAGTAGAACAATGAGCCTGTATTCCTTTCTGGAAAGGGTGGGGGCTGTTTGCATATTGAAGAAGTTGTCTCTTCCTGTTTGAATGTTAGACACGAGATGACGGTATGACTGTATTGATGTGGGCTGGTTTCCTGAAGCTTCAGTAAAACATGATAATATTCCTATTCTGTCTTCTTCTTCTTACTCTGCATGTATGTCATCTGAAAGCACTTGGGATTGACCAGTGACTTTAATTCCCTGAGAGGTAGAAGGTCAGACGCAACACAACCCAGCTATTTATTACTTAGTTTATTTTGTCCTCGTTATCCTATTTTTTAAAAATGATTATTTAATCCAAATTTTATCAGACAAGGGTAAACCGATTGACATTGTGAATACCACAGGCCTCTTTACACACAGAAATGCATAGTGCCGCCTCAGAAATACTGTAATGCTTGTATTCCGTCACGTGGCTTCTTCCTACAAGTAAAGAAAGTGGAGGTTCATCAAGCCAAAGTGCGCAAACTCTCTGAGTATGATAGGGGCCTAGATTTTCCTGCAAAAAGCAGATACGTGCGCAAAAAAAAAAATCAAACTATTCAATGGAATGGAGAAAAAGATTTGCCGAGTGATATCAAGGATTATCCGTCGGTCGCGTTTCTAGACGTATCAAACTATCTTGTGCTCCAGACTTCATTCTGCACGACAAAACAGATGGAAACTTGGAAAAGCATGGAGGACATGGGTATCAAAACTCTCTCGGATAAATCGTGAATCGCGTTTGCTCGAGTAAGGTTGTATTTTACGATTTAACTTTACCTCTTGCAAGGACACGTCCATGTAAACCAGGGATGTCCAAACTAATGTTATGGTTTACTAAGTGGAGGTGACGGCAAACAGACACCAGGTGGCAGTAATGAACAGAGATAGCTGCTTGATATTTCTGATTGATTACAAAACTTTAAGGAAGCCGTCACAAAGGTAAACGAGGTAATAATTATTAATTAAATATTCATTATATGTACACATTTATATGTATAGGCTATATGTATATATATATATATATATATATATTTATATATACATACACACATTCTTCCATCCGTCCATTTCCTGCCGCTTATTGGGGGGCGCTGGTGCCTATCTCAGCTACAATCGGGCGGAAGGCGGCATACACCCTGGACAAGTCGCCACCTCACCGCAGTATATACACACATATACATATTTACATATATATGTATATATATACATATATATGCATACATACATATATTTACATATATATTTACATATATATATACACACACACACACATATATATATATATATATATATATATATATATATATATATATATATATATATATATATATATATATATATATATATATATATATATATATATATATATATATATATACACACACATACATATACATACATACATATATTTACTTTGCATACAGTTGACTTTCGGCCCCGGTCAATTTTTTTCAGCCCAATGCCGCCCCCCCAGTCAAAAACTGTGATGAGCAGCACCTGATAGCCTTGCCCTGTACTGTAGTTTTGCATATTGGCTTTAGGTGAAGCACTCACAGAGATCATCAGAGACGCCATTGAAGACCTGGCAGGTTGTGAAAAAAGAGCGGGAAGTGACCACCACAGCGCCTGGTTGTTGCTGCACATGTTCTTATGTTTGGAAGTCATCACCTCATTTGAACGCAATAAAAACATTTGAAAACATCAACAAATGGAAATGGAAGAAGATGAACATATTTAAACATGTGGTTGTTAGGGCTAGTGCAGCCATTCTTTCTGCTGCCCTTTGTTTGTGTTGAAGATTTACATTCAATTACATTTAGTTGTATTTATTTTGTTTTAGTCCATGTTGAGGCTTGTGGCAGTGGTTTTGGGGGCTGGCGATCTTGCCAGCTTCGTTCTCTTTTGTTGTGGGGTTGTTGGGCTTGTCGGGTGTCGGCCCAGGCTTGCCCTCGCCTCATTCACGCCCAGTGTCGTGCCGCCGTCGAGGTGCTGGCCTGTCCTTGTGTTTGCACAAATGGCCCCCGGGCCACACTTTTCACACCCCTTATTATGTGTGAATGTAACACTAAGTCCACTAATTGTTAGACTCCTGGTGGTGGATACACTGTGTCATTCACCACTGCTGCAAAACGATTGACACTTTATTATGTAAATAACCATTTCCTCCTTTACTCAAACAACAAGAATAAGAAAAACACCATTTCAAAAAGGTGTATGAAAAAAAGGACAGCAGGCCTATTTGTCTTACAAACGTGAGCATTACTGCAGACAGCAAAGCTGTTCCATTGTGTTGTGGTGATGTGTGCACATTTATGCACGTTATTTGAAAGTTGTTTGCACAAAGTCCTCCTCCATCCTCCAAGATCACCACTTCTTCACAAGCTGAAGATAAAAGAAGTGTTTAGTAAAGCTTGGGGAGCTATGCTAGCATGCTAAGTCCTAGCTTACCTTGCTGGTTAGCCCAGGAAAGGCTGAGGTCGGGGAGCGGGTGTGCATGTTAATTGATGACACCTTCTTAGGACTCCTAACCTTTGACCTGTGCTGGACTCACGTACCTGTCGCGCCTCGCTGGACTGCGATGGATTTATTCCGCTGGTAGAACCTTCCCCGGACGGACTCGGCAAACTTTTGGTTTCGGGCGGAGCGGCCGGGGTCACCAGAGCTTTATTCTTCATCAGCGTGGACAGAACTGAGGAAGAGGAGGAGATCATCACTCACATGGACTCAGTGGTGCTTCTAGCTCTAATTGCACCCTGGGTGAGAACCCCTTCTTTTGGAAACAAGGCACTGAGTAAAAAAAAATGGTGGGGCCCCTAAAGCCTGAATCAGACTATAGTAAACTGCTGTAGTTATAGAGCTCAGGTGTCAAAGTCAAGGCCAGGGCGCCAGATGTGGCCCACCACTTCATTTTATTTGGCCCTGGAAAGCCTGGAAATAACATGTATCACTAAAGTATATATATATATATATATATATATATATATATATATATATATATATATATATATATATATATATATATATATATATATATATATATATATATATATATATATATATATATATATATATATATATATATATATATATATATATATATATATATATATATATATATATTCATTTGTACTTAAAAGGAACAAAAGCGTTGGTGAATTAATTTGTTCAAATGTATTATTTTGGTTACGATTGACACACATATATACATATAGATATATATATATATACATATACATATATACATATATATATATATATATATATATATATATGTAGGTGTAGGAAAAATCAAAAGAACTGTTTCATGAGGGGTTCCCTCAATCATCTCCTGATGATTGAGGGAACCCCTCATGAAACAGTTCTGTAGAGATGAAGTAGTCTTGTGATTTTTCCCACACCTACATATTGCGCTGTACCACGGTATCGAGCACTATTCTCTGGATAATCCAATCAAGACATACATATATATATATATGTATATATATATATATACATATATATATATATATATATATATATATATATATATGTATGTCTTGATATATATATATATATATATATATATATATATATATATATATATATATATATATATATATATATATATATAATGAATGACAGACAGACAGAACCAGACTCTGTGGTTCTGGTCAAATCGAGCACGCCATTACCTTCTCTGGTGAGGTTTTCCGCAGCATTCATGGCCTTGCCACTCAGATCACTGACCATGTTGTCCACGGTGGCCTCGTGGCGCAGGAAGATGGGCCGGACCACGCGGTCGTAGATGACCCGCGATCCGTTCCAGGACATGGGAGCCATGCACCACAACAGGAAGAGACACTGCTCGGACAACGGGGGAGTACAAATGAGAAGGCGTGGAAGAGAAAGCAGGTCAACGTGACGGCGGCCACCTTGAAGGCGTAGTAAAAAGGGAACCAGTAGAGGAAGATGTCGGAGAAGAACTCTCCCAGGCTGAAGACGCCATACACCACCCAGTAGGTCAACCATTTTGTGTCATCTTCTTTGCTGGGACTCTCGATGGCTTTGACTCTGCACACACACACACCTGACGCTACTTCCTGTCTGAAATGTGAGGGATAGACCAGAGAGAACTCACGAGAAGTACGCCGGGTACACAAAACCAATCAGGTTGCAGACCAGCGAGGCGCCGTAGCCGTAGACCAGGTAGAGTCCCGTCGCTGACACAGCACCTGAAGGCCACACATGACTTTACCTAGCTTAGCATGTGGGATTAGCATGTCCACACTATGGCCGCTAATGTGTGCGTGTGTGTGTGTGTTTGTGTTCAGCAGATTAACTGAATCCTCTGGTGAGCTCAACGCAACACAACATACTGCAGTACCCGCGGCAAGGATCTTCTTCTTGATGCCAGTCTTCTCTTCCAACTTCCCCAGGAAGTCTGTGACCACGTTCTTCTCGTTGAGGAAGTTCTCTGCTCGCTCCTTGAGCGAGCAGAGGAAGGTGAGCAGGCCCATGTCCGCAATGGCACCCGAGTGCAGGCTGCAGGCGAGAGGAAGACAAGGGCAGGGACTCAGGACTAATCCTTCACGTCCACCTGCTGCCCGCAGGGGGAGGAGACCAGGCAGGAAAGGGCGCAGTCTTCTGCTACTAAGTATGCGTCGTATTTCATTTTAATCAATAATCAAACCAGCCAATTCCTGGAGGAATGCATGTGAATGCTCCAATGCTGAAGTTCAAGTGAAATGCTGAGAGAATGTAGTATGAATGGAAGAATAGTTTGAATGTTGGAATGCTTTGAATGTTGAAGAGTTTGAATTTCCAGGGAAACCGGAATTTGGTTCCAATCAGGCTGCATATTTTCAAGTTCCAACAATTTGAATCAGGTGGAAAATGTTGGAGTTGTGGAACTTTGAAGAATGCCCCAATGATTTCAATGGGAATGTCGGGAAAAGAGGGATTTTTTTGGAGCTTAGGAAAAAAAGTAGTACAAGTATTTTAAAGGTGGAATGGTTTGAATCAGTTGAAAAATGGACAATTAATTTTGAATAGAAAAATGTCCCAGAATACTTGGAATTCTGGGAATTTGTCAAAGGAAAGCCCACAATTCAGGGGAAGAAGAAGTAGAGGAATTTTGGTGTAGAAAAGCATGCGAGTGAATGCATTCACACATGAAACAACTAGTATGCAGCGGAACATGCTTCAAATGAAAAGATCAAGGAGTATACAAAACATATGCCATCAAATATTGGTTCGATTGAAGTTTCACATCAATTCACGTCCATCATGCAGAGTCTTTAACTTTGCAGCCATTTCTTCCTCTTTTCTTTCGGCCTGCAGCGAAAAGCACAACATTTTCTCTTCAAAAAATGATACATTGCAGGGTTTTCCTTAGATTGCAAACATACCCATGGCGGTAAGTGTGGTGGGGGCGTGGTCAACATGACGCCATTTTATAAATTGCATAATCTGCTGTAAATCATATATTATAATAAATATACACAAACTATTATCTAGCTATAAATATATATTGCTATACGTAGATGTATGGCAATAGATATACATGATATAGATGTACCGGTACCAAAATGTATTTTAGAAGCTGTGTAGTGCCGAATACGATTCATTGGTATTGCGGTACCCGAACCTGGCCGACAGTAAACAGGACCCACTTACGCCGTTTCCACAGTACTAAGTGGGGTCATTTTCACTTGCACTCTATTCTACCTTCTAGAGTTGATAGATTTGTTTGGAATACAGTTCTAATATACAGGTAATTTACAATTAAGTACAGATGTGTTGACACAACTGCAAATGAGATATTCGTACAAAAGCATTTAAGCATAATGTAATTTTGTTAGCATTTCCTCCTGTAAATAACTGTTGGTTCAAATATGACAAGGTCAAATAAAACTGGAACACAAATTATACTGATGTGTATTTCTGGTCTTATCATCCTCTTCCGGACCGAAGGACAACACGGCAGTGCGGCTGGATCAAAAGAGACGTCTGAGACGCTTTACTCAACCAAAAGTTGCTTTACTACAAGCGAGATTCATTATACAGGACTGCAGTACCCCGGAGGAGGTCAGGTCAAGAAAATGAGGCACTCCTAAACTGGAGAAGCCAAACCATCAGTTTTGTATTCCTCCTTCCTGTCTGTGTATGCCAAGTCAGGGGAGCACATCCTAACCATAAAAGGAGATGTTGGTGTGGAAAACAACTGCTTGACATGTAGTCTCTCCTCATGGATAGGGCTATCACTTTTGCATTCCGATGTCCCAATCAGGGCCTCTTTCCCTCAAGAAATGATCCAATCCACCTGGGAATATCTAACTAAGTCATCATAGTAACCATTTAGATGGTCATAGTAACCAATTAGATGACCATAGTAACCAATTAGATGACCATAGTAACCAATTGGATGACCATAGTAACCATTTAAATGATCATAGTAACCATTTAAATGATCATAGTAACCATTTAGATGATCATAGTAACCAATTAGATGACCATAGTAACCAATTAGATGAATATAGTAACCAATTAGATGATCATTGTAACTGTTGCTACTAGTAATTATTATAATTTGTTTTATTTCTCTAAAAACAGAATACGTTAAGTTCATAAAAGGGAATTTAAATCAAAATGTATAAACGTTCATAAGAAAGCTTTATTTAAGTTACTATAGTTAAAAATGCAATTTCATGCCTTTTTGTTTGGCTTTGTGGGCATGTGTTTGTTTTGAAGTGTCTCGATTGGTCTGTGAAGGGATATAAGGAAGCTACTTCCGGGTATGAGGAAAATCTGTTTGATGCAATGAGAAGGGATAAAGAGAGCGACTGATGGTAACAAGGACTAAAAAGTGTCACAAGGACGTTCAGCGTTTGGGCTATGACAGCCAGAAGATCACAATTTCCTCCTAAAGGAAGCATGCAGGCCAACGAGGTATTTGTCATTTATGTTTGTATTTTACTTCGGTAAAATGTTTGAGCCACATGCTGTGCATGTTATTTTTACGTTTGTAACGTGCTTTATTTTATTAACAGTTTTCACGGTGAATTGAAGGGAAAGAAAGCCTTCAAGAAAGCCATTGTGTCAGTGCTATGTGGAGGGAGTTACAATCATAGTAACCAATTAGAGGATCACAGTAAACATTTAGATGAGCATAGTAACCAATTAGATGATCATAGTAACCAATTAGAGGATCATAGTAAAGAGTTAGATGAGCATAGTAAGCATTTAGATGATCATAGTAACCAATTAGAGGCCCACACAGCAGGAGACTCCTATACGGATCCGTCTTCAAGTCGCCCAACACGCGTTACTGTCACATTCGTTTTGGCTCTGCCTAGAGAATCCGCTCCGCCTCTGAAAATTGTACGGTCAGACAGCGGATCCTGAGCTGACCCGTGTCTGACCCGCGTACGCGGCAAACTAAAGGGGTGTGCGCCTACCAATGTCTGATCCCGGACGTGGACACGCCTGGGTGCGTGAACTAGCTAGTTCAAGCTACGCGCATGAGCCAAGATCGATCATTGCTGTACTTTCTTTGCTGAAACTCGACGAAAGTGTAGGTTTATTGATTTATTGCTACATTCACAGTAAAGATCGGCCTTTGTGTTTCTATCATCACTTATGTATTGTAATGACGTTGTTTGATAGGACTAGCTGTAAAACTTTGTATTCTGTAAAAAAAAGGCTATTTTATTTCAAATGCAATAGCAATTTGGGCAGAATATGTTCTGGTAGTTAAGTAAAGTTTCTTTGCTGTGTATTTTTCTTGATGCGACGCTGTTACAGGATGATTGTATTGACATGCGGCGCCACCCTGTGGCAGCCACGGTGCCCGCACCTATAACTTGTCACTGTGTCACGTGTGTTTACCTCCGTTGTACTTCCTACATGCAGCCTGAATACACGGTACTGAGCCACAGCAGGACTCTTGTCGTCTTTATAATACAACACACACTATAACATGGTGTCAGAAGTCCAAGCAGGATCCGATTATGCCCCACATTCTGTCCGTTGTTGAGACAGTGTGCATTTATCTGTTTTGGTGAGTTTTAGCAGTTTCAGTTAGCCTGTTAGCTTTAGCACCGCGTATGTATAATGGCATCCAACATCCCGCCTCCGGATCCCATGAAGATGGCTGGAGACACTCACGGCAACTGGAAAAACTTCCGAGCATAGTTTGAGGATTATCTGCTGGCGACGGGGCTCAACGAGAAGGAGAAGCCCGTCCAAGCAGCGGCGCTGAGACGGCTAATGGGGAACGGCTGCCTCCATGTTTACAAATACAACCTGGGACTCACTGTCGACCAACAGAAAGATGCCGATGCTATTCTGGAGGCACTGGAGGGATACTTCACCCCCGCGAAGAATGTCACATTCGAGAGGTATGTTTTTGGAAACTTAAAGCAAGAGGAAGGAGAACCCATAGATGCTTTTGTTACAAGGCTGCGAGAAAAGGCTGCCTCTTGTGAATATGGAGCTATAAAAGATGAACTCATAAAGGACAAGCTTGTCCTTGGCATTGCTGATGAGGGCGCCAGACGTCGTTTGCTGAGAGAAAATGATCTCAAATTGGATCAAGCAATCATGATCTGCCGTGCAGCTGAGGTCATGGACAATAAATTAAAGACAATGTCACTGGGCAACTCTGGGCCTGGAGAGAGCATCAATGCCGCGCAGGGGGGACAAAGATATGGACGCAGGTCTGCCGGTAGGTCATCTGAGCCCACCAACACCAGTGCACAGCTCCAGAGAATGACAGACACAGTGGAATGCAAGTACTGTGGTACAAGACACGCACGTGGGCGAGACCAGTGCCCTGCATTTGGTAAATCCTGCCGCTCTTGTGGCACTGCCAACCCTTTCGCCAAAGTATGCATGAAGAGGGGTCAGCACGCACGCCAGTTGAATGCTGTGGATGACCCGTCAACAGGGGAACAGGAGGACAGTGATGAAAGAGATGTGTACATAGCAGAGAGCTTGGGAGCTGTGAACACGCAAGGGAAAAAGTGGTTTGTCAATCTGCCACTGGGGTCCAGAGGTGCCAGCTCGACTCGGGAGCCACCTGCAATGTGATTAGCATGAAGGACAAGATGAGACTGGCGCCCAGAACGCCTCTTCAGAAGAGTCTCACCAGATTGAAGCTGTACAACAGTGAGTGGATGAACTCGCTCGGGTTGTACAGCACACAGTGTGTCATTAGGGGCAGAACACACAAGCTGGACTTTGAGGTTGTGCATACAGGCCAAAGGCCCTTGCTTTCGGGGGAGACATGTGAGAGGCTAGGCCTGATACGATTCACCATTCCTGAGGAGCTAAATAAAGTGGAACACTGCAGGAGGGGAGACCTGACCAAAGAGCGTCTCATCAACACATACCACGACGTGTTCACCAGCCCAGTCGAGTTCCTGCCTGGTGATGTTCATTTTGAGCTGGACAGCAGTGTGGCGCCTGTGCAGTGTGCCCCCAGGAATGTTCCAGTGGCCTCTCAAGGCAGCTGTTAAAGCACAGCTCGATCAATACGAAAAGGATGGACATTTAACCACAGTCACACAGCCCACAGACTGGATTAGCAATCTGGTCATAGTGAAAAAAACGGAAAAATTGAGACTATGCATTGACCCAAAGCCACTCAACCGAGCCCTGAAACGGTCCCACTACCTCATGCCCACTTTAGATGATGTGTTGTACAAGCTGCCAAAGGCGCATATATTCACGCTGGTGGATGCGAGTGATGCATTCCTGCAGTGCCGACTGGATGAGGAGAGCAGCCTGATGACAACGTTCTGGACACCATGGGGCAGAAAACGGTGGCTGAAGCTCCCCTTTGGTGTGTCAGTTGCTCCGGAACTGTAGCAGAGAAAGCAACATGAGCTCCTAGCTGGATTAACTGGGATTGAGCCCATAGCCGATGACATCCTCATAGTTGGCTGCGGGGATACGGACGAGAAGGCCAACCGCGACCATGACACAAACCTCATTTCCCTAATGGACGGATGCAGAGAAGTTAAGCTCAGGCTGAGCCTGAAAAAGTTGCAGTTCCGAGTGAAGGAGGTCCGCTTCCACGGCCACATACTGTCTGCCGAGGGCCTCAAGGCTGACCCTGACAAGATCAGGTTGGTTCTGGACATGCCGAACCCCACAGACGCTAAAGGGGTCCAGCGGTGTGTTGGCTTTGTGAACTATCTTTCCAGATTCATGACCCGCCTGTCAGAGGTATGTGAACCATTGAGGAGGCTGCTAGACAAAGACGTGGCGTGGCACTGGCTGCCAAAACATGATGCTGCCATGAAGGAAATGAAGACACTGGTCACAGCAGTACCGGTCTTGCGCTATTATGACGCCATCAAGCCAGTCACCATACAGAGCGACTCCAGTCAGACAGGCCTGGGCTGCTGTCTGCTACAGGAAGGGCAGCCTCTCACTTTTGCTTCCCGCGCCCTGACCCAGACGGAACAAAACTATGCACAAATAGAAAAGGAGTGCCTGAGCATCGTGTTCGCCTGTCAACGCTTCCACTACTACCTATATGGACGGGGTGATGTGACAGCAGAGACCGACCACCGGCCTTTAGTGTCCATCTTCAGTAAGCCCCTCCTCAGCGCGCCCAAGCGCCTACAGAGCATGCTCCTGACACTTCAGAATTACTGCCTTACGGTGGTGTACAAGCCAGGCCCTGAAATGTACATAAGTGACACGCTTAGTAGAGCCACCACCCCGCCACGGAAGACAGACACACTGTACCGACGAGAAATGGTCTGCAGCATGCAACAGGAGCAGTGTGACGCAGCGGCCATTCAGCAGGCAGACTACCTCAATGTCAGCAGCCAACGCCTGGCACAGATCCGAGCACACACAGAGGAGGATGTGTGTCTCCAAACGCTCAAGGCAGTCGTACTGCGGGGATGGCCAGAACACAAAGAGGAAGCCCCCATACTCATCAGGGACTACTGGGCCATCAGAGATGAAATAAGCGCACAGGATGGCGTGCTTTTCAGGAGCCAGCGCGTCATCATTCCGAAAGCCATACGTCCGGAAATGCTGAGGAGGATCCACTACAATCATGTGGGTGGTGAAGCATGTTACAGACATGCTCGCGATACATTGTACTGGCCCGGCATGCAAGGGGAAGTCAAAGACTATGTACAGCAGTGTTCTGTATGTAACGAGTATGCGCACGAACAACAAAAAGAGACCATGATGTCACACCCGCTCCCCACACGTCCATGGCAGCTGGTAAGCATGGATTTGTACAGCTATGCAGCACAGAACTTTTTGCTCGTGGTGGACCACTACTCCGACTTCTGGGAGATAGACCTGCTCCCTGACTTGTTGGCCGACACCACAATCCGACGAATCAAGGCACAGTTTGCACGTTATGGCGTCCCGGACAGAGCCATCACAGATGGGGGAAGCCAGTTTGCCTGCAGTGAATTCCGGGCATTTGCAAGGGAGTGGAGCTTCGAACATGTCATGTCCTCACCGCGGCACCCAAAAGCTAATGGCAAAGCAGAGTCTGCAGTAAAGATTGTGAAAGGCTTGTGCAAAAAGGCGGACCGTGCCAAAGAGGACCCCTGGAAGGCCATTCTGCATTGGCGAAACACGCCCACTGAGGGCATACATTGTAGCCCAGCACAGCGTCTCATGTCACGAAGGCTGAGAACACTTCTTCCGGTGGCCGACCAGCTCCTTGCACCTCAGGTCATCACAGGGGTTTCCGACAAGCTGAGGGGGAAGCATCAGGCAGCGAAGTTAGTGTATGACAAATCGGCGAGGGATCTGCCGGAGCTGAACGTCGGCCAGCCTGTCAGAATGAAGCCACTCCCGGGTGACAGGACGGGCAGATGGAGGAGAGGGGTGTGCCTGCAGCAGTTGGGACTCCGGTCCTATCTGGTCGACATAGAGGGGACCACATATCGACGCAACAGAATTGACCTTAGACCGGCCGAAGCAATGCCTGAGCAACCGCTGGCTCGACCAGAATTGACCCCACAGCAGCCTGCGAGTGGCAGTGGCAACAGAGACAGTGTTGGCGGTGCTGGGGAGTCTCCAAGGTCTTCACCGGCCCCAAGGTCATCACCGTCTTCTCCGCAGGCCAGAGACACACCGCGCCGTGTGCTTCAGGGCCAGACTTTCTCCCGGAGTGGGAGGCTGATTAGGCCTCCTGACAGACTTGACCTCTTGGTCACACATGGACTGTGACACACATAAACACACACACACTCACACACTCGAATAAACATACATGGACTGTTTGCACTTTCAAACACACATGGACTGTGGATTTTGTTTAAAAAAAAAAAAAAAAAGTGATTGATGTTCTGATGGAGTGTGATTTGATGACAGGTGTGCTCTTATCCTGCTACTATGTAATGTTACGTTCTGTTTTGCCATATATTTGATATCTGATATTGGATGTTAAACCGGGTGTCGCTATCTGAGGTTGAATATGGGGTTACTAGTATGTTGATGGTCTACAGTGGATTTACAGGCAGCATTGTTCCAGTGGGGATACTTTGCTAAAGGAAGGGAGATGTTACAGGGTGATTGTCTTGACATGCGGCGCCACCCTGTGGCAGCCACGGTGCCCGCACCTATAACTTGTCACTGTGTCACATGTGTTTACCTGAGTTCTACTTCCTACATGCAGCCTGAATACACGGTACTGACACACAGCAGGACTCTTGTCGTCTTTATAATACAACACACACTATAACAGACGCCTGGAGCTGGTAAATCACCTTTTTTTATGTCTTTATAATTTTTTTGATTGTCGCTCTTAAAGTATTCTATAAGAATGCACACTGTCTTGTGACTTGTTGATAAGCATGCAAGTTAAATTCCCGGATTATGGTCGTTAAATTGTTGTAAAAACCGGACTTTAATGCTAAATGCTGCCGCTAGCATTAAACTAATCCACACGGATTATTTTAGTTAATTTAATGCTTGGGGCAGTTATTACGCTGTTTCCTGGTCTCCCGAGTTTGCGCACGGGCCAAAAACTCCGCTGCGTGTCCGTGTGGACATCTTGTGTGCCGCTGTGGTATTGATATGTGTATTATTTCTTTCTTTATTCTTTAGTGGAGAGAGATCCTGTTGACTGTGGACTGTGTGTGACGCACTTTTGTTTGTTTCCATTGGAAAAAAAGGTATGTCTGTCATGAGTTTTTTGGCATAGTTAATTGTAGAAAAAAATATGGAATGAGTTGATGTGAGTGGGAAAAATGAAGTATATTGCTGCACATATTAAAGATCCTTTTTCTTAATATATATTTTTGTTATTTGCTTATGTATATACCTATATACTGTTTTTAATTTAATTAATTAGAGACAATTTAATGCCTTATTTACCTTTTATAATCATTATTATCATTTTATTTATTATTTTATTATTTCCACATGTAAGCATAAATAATTGAATGAGTGCACTGACGCTCGGATGTGGAGAGAGATCATGTTTACTGTGGACTGCGTGTGAGACGCCCTGTTTTTGTTTCCATTCAAAAAAAGAAAAGGTGAATAAATCCTCCACGACTCAACTCCTGTGTTTGCATCACTATAAAAGACACAACGCAGAACAGTGACTGTTACATATATGATATATAATGTAAAGTGTATATCTGCAATCTTTATAATTAAAATGAATGAATTAGAAATTAATTATTTTAATCAATGTTTACGTAGGTTCAGACCACTGATGTATTTTTCTCCTGTTCATAATTTCTTTTGCTACTGTATGGAAGTTGGTCCCATCTTCTATTTTGTGTGTTTTGCAGCATCATCTATTGCCTGGATTTTTGCTGACAATTGCTCCTGCTGCGTTCGCTTAATCAAGTAAGATACTTTCTGGTTTGTTAAAATGTAATGTTGCTTACACATTTTTCTAGCAGCTCTTGGCCTATTCATGGGGCCGAATCAAGAAGGAACAATCAAATGCCCCAGCTCGACAAAGAGTGGTGAGGTTTCTTACTTAATATGAATGGTGCCATTAGGTTTATTAATTGTCCACGATTGTGCAAATATTCTATTGAATCAGCCCTGACAACCAGGCCTGTCCTGAACCGCCTTTTCCCAGTAGTAAGATTATGTCAGTGAGCCACAATCTGCCTGGTTTGACATCGTGTGTAAAGGTAGCATATGTCCATGAGCCAAGAGAACAGGTTCTATTTTTCTACATTTATGGACGCTTTCAACAGGAACAAAAACATTTTAAATGCAACTTAAGCTTAAAATGTTTACTTGTTTGTTTAAAGAGATGTCTTTTGCCTTTTAGATTTCTTCTTTGGCCACCATTGGAGGCCAGGATGTGAAGCAGGTGACCTGGAACACCCTGGGCAGGATCTTCACAGATGAGGTCAACAAACACGCGATCAGGTGGTTCAACCTGCCGGCGGATCGGGCAGCGAGGAGACGAGTCCCGCCTCCACCTCCACAGACAGATCAGGAGGAATAGAAATTTGTCAATAAACAACCTTTTATTGAACTTCTTGTCATTCACCAGTTATTCATTTTCTGATAGTTAGCTGTGCACAGAGCAGCATTTACTTCAAGTTGTAGCCTAATAGATTAAATATTTATATTTACTATGTTTACTATATATATATATATATATATATATATATATATATATATATATATATATATAGTAAACATAGTAAATATAAATATTTATATATATATATATATATATATATATATATATATATATATATAGTAAACATAATAAATATAAATATTTATAGAGTGAATTGACCATTTTCTGTTTCTGCCTATTGACAATATTGTTAGTTTAAAAATACAAGGCAATGCATATTTAAGCTTAGGCCTATATTGCTGTAATAGAGCCTAGTGATAGTGTTAGTTTCCTGTTTTATCCTACAGCAAGAACAGAAGGGATTTTGAAAATTAGATGGACCCGGGCCAGATTAGCCAGGGTTTTTGTGAGTCTGTTGCTGGTCCGTGGCGGATGTATGTGCGGCTGGCACATGCACACATAGAGCCCTATGGGTGCTTGAGCCCCTGCCCTTTTTTGCCTTGTCTTAAAAAGTGCCCTCTGCCTGTGTGTGTGTTTTTTTTTTTCCTTTAAACATTAATAAATTTCTGTTAGGGATTTAAAAAAACAAAACAAAACAAAACAAAAAAAACAGCGGTACAAAAGCTCCACGTTTTCTTGTAATAGCGGGTTGTTTGAGCCTGCGCTTCTGCCAGAGAGAGAGAGAGAGGGCGAGTGAGTGAGAGTAGACGCCCCTGAGGAGACGTGACAGTGGAGCAACTTGAACCTGTGAGTTATGGTCTAGTTGCCGTCCACTTATTCAGTATCTAATATGGGTAATATTTCAGAAAAACGCTGTGTTATTCTATTAATCAATGTGTCAGCTTCTGTTTATGCTGGACGTCGGAGCACGGCGCTTCAATTCCGCACAGAGCAGAGCGGATCGTGCGGGACAGGAAGTAGATTTCTACCTCTCTTCCACATCACTCCATCATCAGCAAACAATGCCACCTCCACTAACCCTTCCACTTCACTAAAAACTTCATTTATCATGATGGAAAATAGTACTGGACTTATTATACTCCCTTGTGGGGTCCCATTTTCCACTTCGTATTCTCTGCTATATTCATTCTCTATTTTTACTAATAATGTTCTACTTGTTAAAAAGTATTTTATCCATCTGTACATTCTTCTTCTAATCCCAATCTTATTTAGTTTCATCAGCAAGCCCTGTTTCCACAACATATCATACGCTTTCTCTATGTCAAAAAATACCGCAATTATACTTTCTTTATTTATTTGTCCCTTTCTAATTTCCTCTTCCAGCTGCACTGCTGGGTCATTTGTGCTTCTTGCTTTGCGAAAACCACTTTGGTAGTTTTTTATAATTTCTTTTGACTCTAAATAATATATTAATCTTTCATTAATCATTTTTTCCATTACTTTGCCCAAATTTGAGGTCAATGCTATCGGCCTATAATTTCCTGCCTCTTCCGGATCTTTCCCTGGTTTGCATATTGGAATTATTACAGCTGTTTTCCACTCAGCTGGTAATTTTCCTTCTTCATATATCCTATTATATAATTTCAAGACCACTTCTTTGCCGATGCTACCTACATTTTTGATCATTTGATAACTCACCAGGTCTTTCCCTGGCGTCGTATTTTTAACTTTTTTTAAAATTGGAACCATTTCATCCGAAGAAAATGTCATATCCATAGTGTTGGTAAAACTATTATCGTTGTCTTCCTTCATATCCTCAATATTTAAACTAATTGTTTCTTCTCTCTTTTGTTTTTCTACATTTCTCAAATGATCATTACTGTGCACTTTAACAAAGGTTTTTGCTAAAAGTTCTGCTTTTTCTTTATTTCCTACCACACTCCGCATTCCATCTTTCATCACATGATTTTTATGTTCTTTTCTGATCCCTGACATTCTCTTGATCATTCCCCACACTTGGCTTAAAGGAGTAGTTCTATTTAGTGTTTCACAAAAAGTTCTCCAATGGTGTTTTCTTGTTTTTTTAATAACATACCTTACTCTAGCTTGATGCCTTTTATATTGGATCATGTCTTGGAAATGATGTGTTCTTCTCAATATTCTAAATGCTCTATTCCGTTCTTGTATTGCATCTGTGCACTCTTGTGTCCACCACGGCACTATCTTCCTGCTTCTCCCTATACTATTCCTTGGTATGCTCTGTTCGGCTGCTTCTATTATGCACCCCGTAACATCTGTATTTAATTGTTCAATATCTTGATTTATATCTACTTCCTTTAAAGTTATGTCGGTAATTTCCCTAAATTTCTCCCAGTCACCATGATTATACTTCCATCTTCCTTCTATCCTAGTGCTTTCTGTCCTATGATTTATGTTTATGTGAATGAAGATTGGATAGTGATCACTTCCCATTGTGCTGTATTTATTTACTTCCCACTCCACCTTTCCTGCTAACCCTTGTGACACTAGTGTTAAATCTATTGCTGTTTCTTTACCCGTGACGACATCTAACCTTGTTGCCCACCCATCATTCACACACACCACTTCTTTTTCCTCCAAAAGTGCTTCCAATGTTTCCCCATTCCAGTCATCCCTTTCACCCCACATTGTGCTATGTGCATTAAAGTCACCACACCAAATAATATTGCCACTCCAGTGCTCCATTATTGTTTCTACTTTATGAATTTCTAATTTCTTGCATGGATTATAGAAGTTTAGTACTTTGTATCTTTCTTTATTATTCCATACTTCTACTCCTACTATCTCTAGTTCTTGTTTTACTTTTAATATTGAATAATGCATGTCTTCCTTAATAAATATGGCACATCCTCCTCCTTGCCCATCATTCCTATCTTTACGTATCGTTATATATCCTTTTATTATAAAGTTCAATTTTGGCTTCAGCCATGTTTCTTGAATACATATTATATGTGGTTTATTTTTCATATTATTAATATATCCCTTTAATTCCTGTCCGTTTGCTATCAAACTTCTGGCATTCCACTGCACAATTAACATGGCGTTGGATTGTGGTCACATGACTCGGTCTCGTCTACTCTCTGTAGCTCACCTTGCACCTGTTCCCAGGATAGTTCTTTTAAATTTAAAAACTTTGCTGCTGCTTTGACAATTATTTTGATTTTCTCAGTCTTGTTTCTAGCCTGTTCTGTACAGTTTATTACGTAAGCCAGGAATACAACTAGTTTGTCCATGGAAATTCCTGTATTTGCTGCCTCTTGTTTTTTATTTCTTGAACTATTTTCACTTCTGTCCTGTTCTGCACTTTCTTGATTTCTTATTTTAACTGCCTCTGCGTATGTAATATTTCTTTCAACTCTGATTTGCTGTACTTCTGTTGCCTGTTTTCTTATGATGCAGCCCCCATACGCTGCTGTGTGATTCCTGCCACAATTACAACACTTGACCTGTTCATTTTCTCCACATTGTCCATATTCATGCTCCCCTCCACACCTTCCACATCTCATTTTAGCATGACACACACTAGCTATGTGCCCATAGCGTTGGCACTTGAAACAACGTACTGGGGGTGGCACGTAAGCTCTAACATAGAAGCTTAGATACCCAATCATGATTCTCTCTGGTAGGACCTCCTCAGCAAATTGCACTAGCACGGGTTCGCTCTCAGTCTTTTCACCGTTCCTAAATGCCATCATTCTTTTCATCATAGTGACAGTTCCTCCTTTTATTTCTTTTTTCAGATCATCTAAATGTTCTCCTCTTGGGATTCCTGTCACGACTCCTCTTGCCCCCTTTCGTTCTCCCACTTTGATTTTTTCCTTTATTATTTTGTTGCACAGTTTTTGTAATCGCATTGCTTTGTTCTTTTGCTCTCCATTTTTGCATTTAATCAACAGCCGTCAGTCCCTGAGCACCTTGGCTATCTCCACCTCTCCAATGTCCTTCTTTAATCCCTTAACCAGTGTCATCAAACTAATGTCATTCATATCTTGGTTTGATTTAAATGTATAAATGATCTTATATTCATCCATCATAACCCTTTTCCTCTTATCAACCTCTTCATGGTCTTCATGCACTCTTTTAGCACTCGACTTTCCTTCACTCCCTCCTCTCCCCTTCTTTCCTCTCTCCCCTCTAGTCCTATCCATTTCCATACTATCCTCATACATGCCGTCACTATCCCCTTCCATCTCCATCCAGTCACAAAACAGCTTATGCTCAACCGCCAAAACAGATTTAGACACTCTCGCCGCCGCCAAATTCACTCCAAATGTTTGGTAGTTCCGCGTCTCTCCTTCCGAAAGCCGCATGGCTACCACACTAGCGGTCGTAGAATAAACAGGAAGTGACGTCATCTGACATTTCCGGGTCATTCTCCGTTCCATAGTAATAAACACTGCAGTTTATCCTTCTCTTTTTTTACCATTAAACACAAATCATAAAGGCAATTCCACTCAATTTGAATTACATAATCTCGATTTTACTTGCTTTTATTTTTTATTTATTGTCTGTTTATCTTTTTATTAAACCCTTGTGATGGAGGTATATGGATGAAGACATTTTTATTTTTTATTTATTCTTCCCTTTTATATATGTTATTTATTTTAACTTAAGCACTTCCCCCCAAAAAAGAGTGTTATTTTGGCATGACTTTTTATTTTTTTACAGCATTATGTTTCCAGCGTAGCCCCAGTGGTATGGAGCATAGCACTTCCTTTTGTTGGCCAGTAGAGGTCCTCCACGTACAAATTCCTGTGGACAACAAACAGCACTTTATATGGATTTCTATTTCATGGTGTGATGCAATATATGCTTGTTTTAACTTTCCCTTTTCTTCATCCATAGACTCATCAATTCCAAGGTCTTTTAGTGAATTTTAACTACCACTCCAGTTGTAAACGCCTATTTTAATGATCTTCTACGGTGTAAGGGTGGGATCTGCAAGGATTTTAGATATTTTACATCCCAGGGAAGGGTACATATACATATTTTACTTTTCTTTTCCTTACCTTCACCCCCTGCCCCTCCCCCCTTTTCTTCCCCTTCCTCCACACTACCATATTCTCATTTTTGCACCATATTACATCATTACAATCATAACCGTAACTTTTTCTCTCAATTCAACTATACCTCCCTATATGCCTAAACATAACCACAACTCCTTTTTCATACAAACAATAACTACAGATACCTCACAAACATCAAAGTGGTCTTTCTCACTTAATGCTCAGACTAAACAACTGAAACGCAATACAACTTTATATCTAAACCTCTACTGTGAGGGAAATGTGATCCGCCTTAAATAGTCCCATATCAAACTTAAGAAGGTCAGTGACTTCACTATAAAAGTGGGTGACATTGTTATCACCAGGAAGGATGAGATCACCTACCTAGGTTCCATTCTAGAGGCTAATCTTTCCTGTGATAAAATGGCAACCAAGGTGATCAAAAAGGTCAACCAAAGAACGAGATTCCTCTACAGAATCTCCTCTCTGGTCAACAAAAGCACCTTGAGGATTCTAGCGGTAACTCTCATTCAACCCTTCTTCGATTACGCTTGCACCTCCTGGTACCCCAGCACCTCCAAAACCCTCAAATCTAGACTCCAAACATCCCAGAATAAGCTAATCCGGTTACTTTTAGACCTCCACCCCAGATCACACCTCAATCCAACCCGCTTCTCCAAAGTGGGCTGGCTCACGGTGGAGGACAGAGTAAAACAACTTGCACTGAGCCTAGTCTATAAAATGCGCTACACCTCCTTGATACCGAAGTACATGTCAAACTACTTCCTTAACGTAAATGACCGCCATAACCACAACACCAGGGGGAGCTCCACAAACCACGTTAAACCCAGATTTCGATGTAACAAAGGTCTTAACTCATTCTCTTTCTATGCCACATCAGTGTGGAATGCACTCCCAACAGGTGTAAAAGTAAGTGCATCTCTATATTCTTTCAAAACCGCTCTAAAACAACACCTCCAGGCAACTTCAACCCTTTACTAATACCCTCCTCCATTCATATCTTATGTCCCCGGATTATAAATAACCTAATGTAAATAATCAAATGTTCTTCTAATGTATATACTTGTTCTTATGCTATGTGAACTCACTATGTTCACTGCTGGCTGTACATATCCTACTAAGTCACACCTACACACTTTCAATGTCCACATTTCTCTGTTGATGCAATTGTTGATGACTGAAGTTCTGATATCAACCAAAGCTCCTCATCCCACCCCCCGGATTGTAAATAATGTAAATAATTCAATGTACATACTATGATGATTAACTTGTGTGATGACTGTATTATGTTGATAGTATATATTTGTACCATGAATTGATTAACGTGGACCCCGACTTAAACAAGTTGAAAAACTTATTGGGGTGTTACCATTTAGTGGTCAATTGTACGGAATATGTACTGTACTGTGCAATCTACTAATAAAAGTATCAATCAATCAATCAATCAAAGTGCATTTTATTTTGAAAATTAACCCGGTGTTTTATTTTGTATTTTGTATTACAAGATATAAAGTGTTGTATTGTGACATATTTTTTATTTACACAACTCCATGTTCTTTTCTAAGATGAAGATTTGAGATAAAGACGACTCCACCCAGATCCTAAGCTTCCTTGCCTGGTCTTTCTCTCCGTCTTCCCACGCACACAAAAATACAACACACAACGCAGAGACTTTATAGGGAGACCGAGGACTAGATGGACCCGGGATAGAGGAAGCCAGCTTCAAGGGTTACATATATATATATATATATATATATATATATATATATATATATATATATATATATATATATATATATATATATATATATATATATATATATATATATATATATATATATATACATACATATATATATATATATATATATATATATATATATATATACATATATATATATGTATATATATACATATATATATATATATATGCATATGTACATATATATATGTATATATATGCATATATATATATATATATATGCATATGTACATATATACATATATATATGCATATGTACATATATATATATATATATGCATATGTACATATATATATACATATGTATATATATATATACATGTATGCTGTAAATACATATATATGTCAACGTGAATGACTGCTCGCTGACTGCTCTTGTTGCAAAAAAGCTAAGTATCGTTCTATTTGTGTGATTTTAACTGTTTTGCAGCTTTATTTACAACTTCTCGAACATATTTAATAGTTCAATTTAACTTGCAAATCACCCGATCTCTGTCTCGCCACTCCGCCCTCAGCTAGCTAGCTGCTAAGCTAACGAGGCTAGCGGAGAAAGGCAGCGCCGGTCTGAAGGAAGCTACTCCCCCGCCACCGTGACCACCATTTCCCGAAGACAGCTGGCACTCCACTCGGCAACGGAAAGTTTCTGTGAGTATGGCTTCCTGCGCTTCGTGCACTTTACTCATGGATAGGTTGGCTCTGCTAGAGAGCCGTGTCCGCCAGTTAGAGCAGTGTAATTTCGTAACTTTAGATGTTGCGGACACATCTGCTAGCGTTAGCTGTAGCGAGCTAACTAGCCCAGCTTGTAGCAGCCCTAAGCGGCCTACAAGCTACGGTGTACCGGTTGAGACGCATAATAGATTTAGACCTTTAGCTAGTCCTACACCCCAGTCTACCGGGCACCACACTTTAGTCATAGGGGACTCCATCACCCGAAACATAAAGCTTAGCAAACCAGCCACAATTAAGTGTATTCCCGGGGGCAGAACACCTGACATTGAAGCTAATCTTAGGGAGCTAACTCGCAACAGGTCTAGTAAACACGTACGACAGGCTAACCGCACCACTAGTTATGCGAATATAGTAATACACGTTGGCTCCAATGACGTTAGGATGGGACAATCAGAGATTACAAAGAGAAACATAGCCAGGGCTTGTAATCTCGCTAGAAAGATGTCCAGGCATCGAGTAATTGTCTCTGGCCCCCTGCCTGGGAGAGGCAATGATGAGAGATATAGCAGATTAGTCTCTCTTAACAAGTGGCTGGATAGCTTCTGTAGACAACAGGGATTTACCTTTATTGATAATTGGCCCTCTTTCTGGGGCAAACCTGGCTTGCTGAGGAGAGACGGCCTTCACCCTAACCAGGAAGACGCTATCCTCTTGTCTCGGAACATAGATTTCGCATTGAGCCACATTTGACTAACTGCACTAGAGCAAGCCCGGTCACAGGCAATTACAGAGCCTGCTAGCCTGGGTATGGAGTCAGTTAAGTTCGAACTAGCCAGCGCCATGCTGGATGATCCCTGTACACATAGCAATTTTCGTAGAATAATACACAACTCACAAAATGTTTTTTCTGCTATGACTATGACTACGTCAGAGTTAGAAATGCGTTCTACTGAGGTGGCAAATTATGATGCGTTCAGTTTATCGCAGCGCCAAGTAGACAATCTGAAAATTCCCGTCATATCAATTCCTAGATATGATCATAATTATTTTAAGTACACTGCGCATAATAAAAGCAACATTATTAATATTGCTACTACGGATAATTTTATCAACAACTCCTTAAAACAGCCCGCTACCTATAATATGGGCTTTCTAAACATCAGATCTTTGTTTCCCAAAACGTTATTAGTTAATGAGGTCATTAGAGACAACAACCTTAACGTCATCGGTCTTAGCGAAACCTGGCTTAAACCAGACGACTTTTTTGCGATAAATGAGGCATCCCCTCCTAACTATACGAATGCGCATATTGCCCGTCCCCTTGAGAGGGGAGGGGGGGTCGCACTAATATACAGCGAAAACTTTAACTTTAGTCCTAACTTAAATAATAAATATAAATCGTTTGAGGTGCTTTCTATGAAGTCTGCCACACCTCTGCGTCTGTGCCTGGCCGTTATCTACCGCCCCCAGGGCCCTATTCGGACTTTATTAGTGAATTCTCAGAGTTTGTTGCTGATCTCGTGACGCACGCTGATAATATAATTATAATGGGGGACTTTAATATCCATATGATTACCCCATTGGACCCACCGTGCGTGGCGCTCCAGACTATAATTGATAGCTGTAGTCTTACATAAATAATAAATGAACCGACGCATCGCAGCGGTAATACGATAGACCTAGTGCTTGTCAGAGGTATCACCGTTTCCAAAGTTATGATACTCCTGTGTACTAAAGTAATGTCCGATCATTACCTTATAAAATTCGAAGTTCAGACTCATGTTCGGCAAGCTAATAATACTAATAACTGCTATAGCAGCCGCAACATTAATGCTGCCACAACGACGACTCTTGCGGACCTACTGCCCTCGGTAATGGCACCATTCCCAAAGTATGTGGGCTCTATTGATAACCTCACTAACAACTTTAACAACGCCCTGCGCGAAACCATTGATAGTATAGCACCGCTGAAGTTAAAAAAGGCTCCAAAAAAGCGCACCCCGTGGTTTACTGAAGAAACTAGAGCTCAGAAATTATTATGTAGAAAGCTGGAACGCAAATGGCGCACGACTAAACTTGAGGTGCACCATCAAGCATGGAGTGATAGTTTAATAACTTATAAACGCATGCTTACCTTAGCTAAAACTAATTATTACTCAAATCTCATCCGCATTAATAAAAACGATCCAAAATTTCTGTTTAGTACAGTAGCATCGCTAACCCAACAAGGGACTCCTTCCAGTAGCTCCACCCATTCGGCAGATGACTTTATGAAGTTCTTTAATAAGAAAATTGAACTTATTAGAAAGGAGATTAAAGACAATGCGTCCCAGCTACAACTGGGTTCTATTAACACAGATACGATTGTATATACGGCGGATACTGCAAATATCCAAAATAGTTTCTCTCGTTTTGATGAAATAACATTAGAAGAATTGTTACGTGTAAATGGAATAAAACAAACAACATGTTTACTTGACCCACTTCCTGGAAAACTTATCAAGGAGCTTTTTGTATTATTAGGTCCATCAGTGCTAAATATTATAAACTTATCACTCTCCTCGGGCACTGTTCCCCTAGCATTCAAAAAAGCGATTATTCATCCTCTCCTTAAAAGACCTAACCTCGATCCTGACCTCATGGTAAACTACCGACCGGTGTCTCACCTTCCCTTTATTTAGAAAATCCTCGAAAAAATTGTTGCGGAGCAGTTAAATGAACACTTAGCGTCTAACAATCTATGTGAAACCTTTCAATCCGGTTTCAGGGCAAATCACTCCACGGAGACAGCCCTCGCAAAAATGACTAATGATCTATTGCTAACGATGGACTCTGATGCGTCATCTATGTTGCTGCTCCTCGATTTTAGCGCTGCTTTCGATACCGTCGATCATAATATTTTATTAGAGCGTATCAAAACACGAATTGGTATGTCAGACTCAGCCCTGTCTTGGTTTAACTCTTATCTTACTGATAGGATGCAGTGTGTCTCCCATAACAATGTGACCTCGGACTACGTTAAGGTAACGTGTGGAGTTCCCCAGGGTTCGGTCCTTGGCCCTGCACTCTTCAGCATCTACATGCTGCCGCTAGGTGACATCATACGCAAATACGGTATTAGCTTTCACTGTTATGCTGATGACACCCAACTCTACATGCCCCTAAAGCTGACCAACACGCCGGATTGTAGTCAGCTGGAGGCGTGTCTTAATGAAATTAAACAATGGATGTCCGCTAACTTTTTGCAACTTAACGCCAAAAAAACGGAAATGCTGATTATCGGTCCTGCTAGACACCGACCTCTATTTAATAATACAACTTTAACATTTGACAACCAAATAATAAAACAAGGCGACTCGGTAAAGAATCTGGGTATTATCTTCGACCCAACTCTCTCCTTTGAGTCACACATTAAAAGCGTTACTAAAACGGCCTTCTTTCATCTCCGTAACATCGCTAAAATTCGCTCCATTCTGTCCACTAAAGACGCTGAGATCATTATCCATGCGTTTGTTACGTCTCGCCTCGACTACTGTAACGTATTATTTTGGGGTCTCCCCATGTCTAGCATTAAAAGATTACAGTTGGTACAAAATGCGGCTGCTAGACTTTTGACAAGAACAAGAAAGTTTGATCACATTACGCCTGTACTGTATATACCTTTATATACATATATACATACATATATACCTATACTGTATATACCTTTATATACATATATACATACATATATACCTATACTGGCTCACCTGCACTGGCTTCCTGTGCACTTAAGATGTGACTTTAAGGTTTTACTACTTACGTATAAAATACTACACGGTCTAGCTCCATCCTATCTTGCCGATTGTATTGTACCATATGTCCCGGCAAGAAATCTGCGTTCAAAAGACTCCGGCTTATTAGTGATTCCTAGAGCCCAAAAAAAGTCTGCGGGCTATAGAGCGTTTTCCGTTCGGGCTCCAGTACTCTGGAATGCCCTCCCGGTAACAGTTCGAGATGCTACCTCAGTAGAAGCATTTAAGTCTCACCTTAAAACTCATTTGTATACTCTAGCCTTTAAATAGACTCCCTTTTTAGACCAGTTGATCTGCCGCTTCTTTTCTTTCTCCTATGTCCCCCCCTCCCTTGTGGAGGGGGTCCGGTCCGATGACCATGGATGAAGTACTGGCTGTCCAGAGTCGAGACCCAGGATGGACCGCTCGTCGCGACCCAGGATGGACCGCTCGCCTGTATCGGTTGGGGACATCTCTACGCTGCTGATCCGCCTCCGCTTGAGATGGTCTCCTGTGGACGGGACTCTCGCTGCTGTCTTGGATCCGCTTGAACTGAACTCTCGCGGCTGTGTTGGAGCCACTATGGATAGAACTTTCACAGTATCATGTTGGACCCGCTCCACATCCATTGCTTTCGGTCCCCTAGAGGGGGGGGGTTGCCCACATCTGAGGTCCTCTCCAAGGTTTCTCATAGTCAGCATTGTCACTGGCGTCCCACTGGATGTGAATTCTCCCTGCCCACTGGGTGTGAGTTTTCCTTGCCCTTTTGTGGGTTCTTCCGGGGATGTTGTAGTCGTAATGATTTGTGCAGTCCTTTGAGACATTTGTGATTTGGGGCTAAATAAATAAACATTGATTGATTGATTGATACATGTATGTATATATGTATATATATATACGTATATGTATGTATGTATATATATATATATATATATATATATATATATATATATATATATATATATATATATATACGTATGTATAAATACGTATGTATAAATGGGGGGTGGGAGGACGTTGTTTACATGTTTGGTGTATAAATATTAAATACATGTTTAGTGTATAAATATTAAAAACATCCATCCATCCATCTTCTTCCACTTTTTCGAGGTCGGGTCGCGGGGGTAGCAGCCTAAGCAGGGAAGCCCAGACTTCCCTCTCCCCAGCCACTTGGTCCAGCTCTTCCCGGGGGATCCCGAGGCGTTCCCAGGCCAGCCGGGAGACATAGTCTTCCCATCGTGTCCTGGGTCTTCTCTGTGGCCTCCTACCGGTTGGACGTGCCCTAAACACCTCCCTAGGGAGGCGTTCGGGTGGCATCCTGACCAGATGCCCGAACCACCTCATCTGGCTCCTCTCGATGTGAAGGAGCAGCGGCTTTACTTTGAGTTCCTCCCGGATGACAGAGCTTCTCACCCTATCTCTAAGGGAGAGACCCGCCACACGGCGGAGGAAACTCATTTGGGCCGCTTGTACCCGTGATCTTATCCTTTCGGTCATGACCCAAAGCTCATGACCATTGGTGAGGATGGGAACGTAGATCGCCTGGTAAATTGAGAGCTTTGCCTTCCGGCTCAGCTCCTTCTTCACCACAACGGACCGGTACAACGTCCGCATTACTGAAGACGCCGCACCGATCCGCCTGTCGATCTCACGATCCACTCTTCCCTCACTCGTGAACAAGACTCCTAGGTACTTGAACTCCTCCACTTGGGGCAGGGTCTCCTCCCCAACCCGGAGATGGCACTCCACCCTTTTCCGGGAGAGAACCATGGACTCGGACTTGGAGGTGCTGATTCTCATTCCGGTCGCTTCACACTCGGCTGCGAACCGATCCAGTGAGAGCTGAAGATCCCGGCCAGATGAAGCCATCAGGACTACATCATCTGCAAAAAGCAGAGACCTAATCCTGCGGTTACCAAACCGGAACCCCTCAACGCCTTGACTGTACTTAGAAGTTCTGTCCATAAAAGTTATGAACAGAGTCTGTGACAAAGGACAGCCTTGGCGGAGTCCAACCCTCACTGGAAACGTGTCCGACTTACTGCCAGCAATGCGGACCAAGGTCTGACACTGATTATACAGGTATTTATGGTATAAATATTAAATACATGATTGGTGTATAAATATTAAATACATGTTTAGTGTATAAATATTTATTAAACAACTGTTTAATATAATAATAATAAATACTTGCTTAGTGTATAAATATTAAATACCTGTTTAGTGTATGAATATTAAATACATGTTTATTGTATAAATATTAAATACATGTTTAGTGTATAAATATTAAATACATGTTTAGTGTATGAATATAAGTGTATGAAAAACCCATTTTATGTAAAAAAAAAATACAATTACAAAAAATAAAATTAGAATGAAGCGGGAACGTGCGCCCTCCTGTGGACTTCTGCCGCAACTGCACACATAAACAAATTCATTATTTCCGAGTGTGCCTTATTTAGTGTCCCAGACTTCCAATTCGTTGTTTACATGATTAGTGTATAAATATTTATTAAACAACTGTTTAATATATTAATATTGAATACTTGTTTAGTGTATAAATATTAAATACATGTTTAATGTAAAAATATCAAATACATGTTTAGTGTATAAATATTAAATACATGTTTAGTGTATTAATATTAAATACATGTTCAGTGTATGAATATTAAATACATGTTTAATATATTAATATTGAATACTTGTTTAGTGTATAAATATTAAATACATGTTTAATGTAAAAATATCAAATACATGTTTAGTGTATAAATATTAAATAAATGTTTAGTGTATTGATATTAAATACATGTTTAGTGTAAGAATATTAAATACATGTTTAGAGTAAAAATATTAAATATTAAATACATGTGTGTATGAATATAAGTGTATGAGAAACCAAACTTATGTAAAAAAAAAAAAAAAAAAATCAAATTTGAAAAAAAGGCCAACAGGGCTGGGCGATAAAACGATATCAATATATCAATATTAATTGCAAAACATAAAAAACTATCAAAAATTATTCTGAAAAAATCCCCCCCAAAAATGAAAAAAAAAAAAAATAGGACTGGGCGATAAAACGATGCCAATATATATTGCAAAAGACATCAAATTTAAATCAATGAAAAAAACGGTAATTTGAAAAAAAAAACATAGGGCTGGGCTGTAAAACAATACAATATATATAATGATTGACACATGACTGATGTTAAAAAAGTAGGAACATTGTCAATAGGGCTGGCCGATAAAACTAGACACATAACTTGTGTGTGTGTGTGTGT
Source organism: Nerophis ophidion (assembly GCF_033978795.1). Classification (NCBI taxonomy): domain Eukaryota; kingdom Metazoa; phylum Chordata; class Actinopteri; order Syngnathiformes; family Syngnathidae; genus Nerophis; species Nerophis ophidion. The sequence continues at coordinate 423,899 of NC_084636.1, read as the reverse complement.
GGGGGGGGGGGGGGGGCAGACAAATGAAGAGGGAACGTGCGCCCTCCTGTGGACTTCTGCTGCAACTGCACACAAAGAAATTCATTATTTCCAAGTGTGCCTTATTTAGAGGATAATAAATACATGTTTACTGTATGAATATTAAATATATGATTAGTATATAATTAAATATATGTTTAGTATATGATTATTAAATACATGTTCAGTGTATGAATATTAAATACATGTTTAGTGTATAAATATTAAATACATATTTAGTGTATAAATATTAAATACATGTTTACTGCATAAATATTAAATACATTTTCGGTGTATGAATATTAAATACATGTTTGGCGTATATGTTTAATGTATAATTATTTATTACATGTTTGGTTGATGAATATCAAATTCCTGTTTAGTGTATGAATGACCAGACTTCTGAAGAGTGAACGTGCGCCCTCCTGTGGACTTCTACCGCAATTGCACACACAAACAAATTCCATCCATCCATCCATTTCCTACCGCTTTTTCCCTTTTGGGGTCGCGGGGGGCGCTGGTGCCTATCTCAGTTACACTCGGGCGGAAGGCAGTGTACACCCTGGACAAGTCACCTCGTGTGCCTTATTTAGTGTCCCAGACTTCCAATTCGTCGATTACATGTCTAGTGTATAAATATTCATTAAAAAACAGTTTAATGTATGAATAATAAATACATGTTAAGTGTATTAATATTAAATACATGTTTAGTGTATAAATATTAAATACATGTTTGGCATATAAATTAAATATATATTTAGTGTATAATTATTGAATACATGTTTGGTGGATGAATATCAAATTCCTGTTTAGTGTATGAATGACCAGATTCATGAAGAGGGAATGTGCGCCCTCCTGTGGACTTCTGCCGCAATTGCACACAAAGAAATTATTTATTTCCGAGTGTGCCTTATTTAGAGAATAATAAATACATGTTTACTGTATGAATGTTAAATATATGATTAGAATATGAATATTAAATATGTGTTTAGGATATGATTATTAAATACATGTTTACTGTATAAATATTAAATACATGTTTAGTGTATTAATATTAAATACATGTTTAGTGTATGAATAATACATGTATAGTGTACAAATAGTAAAATAATGTTTAGTGTATAAATACTAAAAACATGTTTAGTGTAAGAATATTAAATACATGTTTAGTGTATTGATATTAAATACATGTGTAGTGTATAAATATAAGTGTATGAGAAACCAAACTTATGTAAAAAAAAAAATAAACATAATAAAATAAAAAAAAAAGGAGAGAAAGAGAGAGAGATAGAGAAGACCAGACTAAAGAAGAGGGAACGTGCGCCCTCCTGTGGACTTCTGCTGCAACTGCACACAAATAAATTAATTATTTCTGAGTGTGCCTTATTTAGAGAATAATAAATACATGTTCAGTGTATGAATAATAAATACATGTTCAGTGTATGAATATTAAATACATGTTTAGTGTATGAATATTAAATACATGTTTAGTGTATTAATATTAAATACATGTTTAGTGTATAAATATTAAATACATGTTTAGTGTAAAAATATTAAATACATGTTTAGTGTATAAATATTAAATACATGTTTATTGTAAAAATATTAAATACATGTTTAGTGTATAAATATTAAATACATGTTTAGTGTATAAATATTAAATACATGTTTAGTGTAAAAATATTAAATACATGATTAGTGTATGAATATTAAATACATGTTTAGTGTATTAATATTAAATATATGTTTAGTGTATAAATATTAAATACATGTTTAGTGTATGAATATTAAATACATGTTTAGTGTAAAAATATTAAATACATGTTTAGTGTATAAATATTAAATACATGATTAGTGTATAATATTAAATACATGTTTAGTGTATGAATATTAAATACATGTTTAGTGTATTAATATTAAATATATGTTTAGTGTATAAATATTAAATACATGTTTAGTGTATGAATATTAAATACATGTTTAGTGTAAAAATATTAAATACATGTTTAGTGTATAAATATTAAATACATGATTAGTGTATAATATTAAATACATGTTTAGTGTATGAATATTAAATACATGTTTAGTGTAAAAATATTAAATTCATGTTTAGTGTATAAATATTAAATACATGTTTAGTGTAAAAATATTAAATACATGTTTAGTGTGTAATATTAAATATATGTTTAGTTTATTAAAATTAAATACATGTTTTTGTATTAATATTAAATACATGTTTAGTGTATGAATATTAAATACATGTTTAGTGTAAAAATATTAAATACATGTTTAGTGTATGAATATTAAATACATGTTTAGTGTAAAAATATTAAATATATGTTTAGTGTAAAAATATTAAATACATGTTTAGTGTATTACTATTAAATACATGTTTAGTGTATAATTATTAAATAGATGTTTAGTGTAAAAATATTAAATACATGTTTAGTGTATGAATATTAAATACATGTTTAGTGTATTAATATTAAATACATGTTTAGTGTATTAATATTAAATACATGTTTAATGTATTATATTAAATACATGTTTAGTGTATAAATATTAAATACATGTTTAGTGTATTAATATTAAATACATGTTTAGTGTATTAATATTAAATACATGTTAAGTGTATGAATATCAAATACATGTTTAGTGTATAAATATTAAATACATGTTTAGTGTATTAATATTAAATACATGTTTAGTATATAAATATAAGTGTATGAGAAACCAAGCTTATGTAAAAAAAAATAAAGAAACAAAAAAAAGGAAAAAGAGAGAGTGAGAGAGAGGGAGAGGACCAGACCTATGAAGAGGGAACGTGCGCCCTCCTGTGGATTTCTCCCGCCACTGCACACATAAAGAAGTTCATTATTTCCAACTGTGCCTTATTTAGTGTCCCAGACACTAAATAAGGCACCCTAACCCAAACCCTAACCCTAACCCTAACACGCTGGAGATTCCCGGTACCTGAGGCAGAGAAACAGCCCCAGCGCATGATTGACCCCCCACCATGCTTAACAGTAGGCAAGGTGTTCTTCTCTTTGTAAGCTTAATTTTTAGGGTTAACCCTAACCCTAACGACACTTATTAAGAGGGAACGTGCGCCCTCCTGTGGACTTCTGCCGCAACTGCACACATAAAGAAAGTCATTATTTCCAAGTGTGCCTTATTTAGAGGATAATAAATACATGTTTACTGTATGAATATTAAATATATGATTAGTATATATTTAAATATATGTTTAGTATATGATTATTAAATACATGTTCAGTGTATGAATATTAAATACATGTTTGGTGTATAAATATTAAATATATGTTTAGTGTATAAATATTAAATACATGTTTAGTGTATAAATATTAAATACATGTTTAGTGTATTAATATTAAATATATGTTTAGTGTATAAATATTATATACATGTTTAGTGTATAAATATTAAATACATGTCTAGTGTATGAATATTAAATATGTGTTTAGTGTATAAATATTAAATCCATGTTTAGTGTATGAATATTAAATATGTGTTTAGTGTATGAATATTAAGTACATGTTTAGTGTATGAATATTAAGTACATGTTTAGTATATGAATATTAAATATTTGTTTAGTGTATAAATATTAAATACATGTTTAGTGTATTAATATTAAATACATGTTTAGTGTATAAATATTAAATACATGTTTAGTGTATGAATATTAAATATGTGTTTAGTGTATAAATATTAAATCCATGTTTAGTGTATGAATATTAAATATGTGTTTAGTGTATGAATATTAAATACATGTTTAGTGTATAAATATTAAATACATGTCTAGTGTATGAATATTAAATATGTGTTTTGTGTATGAATATTAAATCCATGTTTAGTGTATGAATATTAAATATGTGTTTAGTGTATGAATATTAAGTACATGTTTAGTGTATGAATATTAAGTACATGTTTAGTATATGAATATTAAATATTTGTTTAGTGTGTAAATATTCAATACATTGTAGAGGCAGGGATTTGTTTCTCACTTGTCACCTGGGATAGTGGGTGTGGCCACATGTGTGTGTGTGTGCGTGCGTGCGTGCGTGCGTGCGTGTGTGTGTGTGTGTGTGGGGGGGGGGGGCTGAATGATTGCTGAATGAATATCAGCTGCACCTGTCTGGGGGAATTGTTTGGCTTGTTTGGAGAGAGTTTGAACCTGGGTGCCGTTACTTCCCCACCCATCCATCCATTTCTACCGCTTATTCCCTTTTGGGGTGGCGGGGGGCGCTGGCGCCTATCTCAGCGTTACTTCTGTTGACCGCCAAATGACTGCAAAGGAACCACAAAGCATCTGAATGTAATGTATAGTATTTTTACTCCAAGGGACAATAAATCCCCCTCAAAACTGCAATGAGGACTTCATGTTGCATCCTTGGACCTCGCGTGTCAGACAGAGCCCTGCTTTCCACTCTCAGTGACTATTTACAACTTGATAGTCACACAACATTGTCAACAGAAAAGGCTGCAGACCCCACACCCACCTTCTGATACTTGGCTGGAATTGTGCACTTTGGAGCACTCAAGCACTCAAGTAAGTGCATGAAAGGAAGGAGCGCAGCACAAGCCATGGTATGTGAAGCACACTTCATTCACACTGTGAAGTATACTTGGCTGGAATTGTGCACTTTGAAGCACTCAAGTAAGTGCATGAAAGGAAGGAGCGCAGCACAAGCCATGGTATGTGAAGCACACTTCATTCACACTGTGAAGTGTACTTGGCTGGAATTGTGCACTTTGAAGCACTCAAGTAAGTGCATGAAAGGAAGGAGCGCAGCACAAGCCATGGTATGTGAAGCACACTTCATTCCCACTGTGAAGTGTACTTGGCTGGACACAGTTGATGCTGCATGTTGGATAGCTGTGGCTGTCATTGTGCTGTCAGTATTGCTTGGGATCCAATGAAGCTGTGGAAAAGTGGATCTCTTATTTGTAGACATTAAAGGAGTGATGTTGGACGTGGAAGTTTGATGCATTTATTGCTGATGGTCAAGCCTGAACTAAAGTGAGGATTTAGAAGCAACAGTGGATTCATGTATGGAGTCATATTTGTGGCAAAACAAAGCAGCAAAGTTGGATGTGGATTCATGATGCAAATGTGGACTGTGTCAGGTTCAAACACCCATGACATCTCTTCAAAAAGACAAAAGGCAAAGAATCAAACAGAGACATAATTACATTTGGACTCCGATCTGAGGAGAGACATGACCACTGTACACTCTTTGTACAGTCTGCACCAAGCTCTGCCCCAAGATCGTACTCCTCCTGCTTTATTTGACCCCCCCTCCCTCCCGCAGCTGCTTCCTCAGGGAAGTGGGTCATGAACAGCGTTGCCTAACCCGGTTAGGTTGCCCACATATGCGGTCCTCTCCAAGGTTTCTCATAGTCACTGTCACCGACGTCCCACTGGGGTGAGTCTTTCCTTGCCCTTATGTGGGTTCTGTACCGCCCATGTCATTGCGGCTTGTGCAGCCCTTTGAGACACTTGTGATTTAGGGCTATATAAACGTTGATTGATGTTTAGGGTATGAATATTAAATACATGTTTAGTGTACAAAAAAATGTAATTGAAAACATTTGTACGCACGTCCAACACTTAAGACCTTCAGTACATCAGGATGTGGAATTAAATGATGGAATGGATGAAGCAAAGCAATCAAAGAATGTACTAATATGATCCACTTCAAGAAACTCTTCAAACTGGAAGTGTTTCCAAAGTACAAAAAAGAAGAACCATGATAAACATTCTGATTTTACTCACCCATTCATTCTCAAAATAATCTTACTTATCTCATCGTATGGAATAAAACTTACTTCACCAATTATTTATTTATCTATTTTTATTGTGATGACTTATGGAGTAGACATTGTGAATACATTGAGAACAGGAAGTGAACAAAAGTTTTAGCAACTGTTATGTAAAGAAAAAGGGTAGGATTAAATAAGCTCTGCTTCTTCCTACTCCTTTTACAACATGTTGAAAAGACAAACTGCAAATTGTGATGTGTCATGTTCTATGTGTGATGTATCATGTTGTATGTGTGATGTATCATGTTGTATGTGTGATGTATCATGTTGTATGTATGATGTATCATGTTGTATGTGTGATGTATCATGTTGTATGTATGATGTATCATGTTGTATGTGTGATGTATCATGTTGTATGTGTGATGTATCATGTTGTATGTGTGATGTATCATGTTGTATGTGTGATGTATCATGTTGTATGTGTGATGTATCATGTTGTATGTGTGATGTATCATGTTGTATGCATGCATGTGTGATGTATCATGTTGTATGCATGCATGTGTGATGTATCATGTTGTATGTGTGATGTATCATGTTGTATGCATGCATGTGTGATGTATCATGTTGTATGCATGCATGTGTGATGTATCATGTTGTATGTGTGATGTATCATGTTGTATGCATGCATGTGTGATGTATCATGTTGTATGTGTGATGTATCATGTTGTATGTATGATGTATCATGTTGTATGTATGATGTATCATGTTGTATGTGTGATGTATCATGTTGTATGTATGATGTATCATGTTGTATGCATGCATGTGTGATGTATCATGTTGTATGTATGATGTATCATGTTGTATGTGTGATGTATCATGTTGTATGCATGCATGTGTGATGTATCATGTTGTAAGTGTGATGTATCATGTTGTATGCATGCATGTGTGATGTATCATGTTGTATGTGTGATGTATCATGTTGTATGCATGCATGTGTGATGTATCATGTTGTATGTGTGATGTATCATGTTGTATGTGTGATGTATCATGTTGTATGCATGCATGTGTGATGTATCATGTTGTATGTGTGATGTATCATGTTGTATGCATGCATGTGTGATGTATTATGTTGTATGTGTGATGTATCATGTTGTATGTGTGATGTATCATGTTGTATGCATGCATGTGTGATGTATCATGTTGTATGTGTGATGTATCATGTTGTATGTGTGATGTATCATGTTGTATGTGTGATGTATCATGTTGTATGCATGCAGGTTCAAAATAAAAATCAAACAACTCAACTCAACAACTGTATGATTATTAAATACATGTTTAGTGTATATATATTAAATACATGTTCAATGTATGAATATTAAATATATGATTAGTATATAATTAAATATGTTTTAGTATATGATTATTAAATACATGTTTAGTGTATGAATATTAAATACATGTTTAGTGTATACATATTAAATACATGTTTAGTGTATAAATATTAAATACATGTTTAGTGTATAAATATTAAATACATGTTTAGTGTATAAATATTAAATACATGTTTAGTGTATAAATATTAAATACATGTTTAGTGTATAAATATTAAATACATGTTTAGTGTATAAATATTAAATACATGTTTAGTGTATAAATATTAAATACATGTTTAGTGTATGAATATTAAATACATGTTTAGTGTATCAGTATTAAAGGCCTACTGAAATGAGATGTTCTTATTTAAAGGGGGGATAGCAGGTCCATTCTATGTGTCATACTTGATCATTTCGCGATATTGCCATATTTCTGCTGAAAGGATTTAGTAGAGAACATCGATGATAAATTTTACAACTGGAGAAAAGTCCTGCCTGTACAGGAAGTCGCAGACGATGACGTCACATGTTGATGAAAGGATTTAGTAGAGAACATCGAGGATAAAGTGTGCAACTTTTGGTACTTCCTGAAAAAGCCCTGCCTGTACAGGAAGTCGCAGACGATGATGTCACGTGTTGATGAAAGGATTTAGTAGAGAACATCGAGGATAAAGTTGACAACTGGAGAAAAGCCCTGCCTGTACAGGAAGTGGCAGACGATGATGTCACAAGTTGATGTCTCCTCACATATTCACATTGTTTTGAATGGGCGCCTCCAACAAAAACAGCTATTCGGACCGAGAAAACGACAATTTCCCCATTAATTTGAGCGAGGATGAAAGATTCCTGTTTGAGGATATTGATAGCGACAGAATAAAAAAAAATAAAAAAATTAAAAAAAAAGTAAAAAAAAACAAAAACGCGATTGCATTGGGACGGATTCCAATCCCTTATCTTTCTATTGTGTTGCTAGTGTTTTAGAGAGTTTAATAGTACCTGATAGTCGGAGGTGTACGTCCACAGGTGTTGTTAGAGCCAAATACACTTTCTGTCTGTCAAGTTGATGACGTCACTAAAGGGGTTGGCTCCAAGGCCAAGTACCTGGCTATTTAGGGAGGAGTCAGGATCTTGCTCAGGTGTTGCTGAGTAGAGGTGCAACAGTTTTTGACTTTGCCAGGCTGGTATTTGTTTGCTCCCGTGTATTTTCTGTTTTTGTACAAAGTGTGTTAAAAAAATGTGACTTTATGAAATTAAATATTTTTGTTAAACATGGACACAATTTTGGACATCAATTATTAGCCGGCTGCACACGTCTGAACTAGCTTCATTTATATTCGGCAAGCAGTAGCAGTAATAGTATAGGACTTTACCGCTACAGGTGTGTTGACGCCATGTCTCAGGGAAGTCGACGGCAGCTGTACAGACGGCACAAGCTCAGCTTTTCTCCGGTAAGAACTGACTTTTTACCACAATTTTCCCACCGAAACCTGCTGGTTGACATGTGGTCGGGATCCATGTTCGCTTGAAAGCGCTCCGATCCATAGTAAAGTTTCACCTCCGTGAATTTTAAACAAAGAATCACCATATGTTTGTGTGGCTAAAGGCTAAAGCTTCCCAACTCTGTCTTTCTACTCTGACTTCTCCAATATTAATTGAACAAATTGCAAAAGATTCAGCAACACAGATGTCCAAAATACTGTGTAATTAGGCCGTTAAAGCAGATGACTTTTAGCTGTGTGTGTGTGCAGCGCTAATATTTCCTAACAGTCCGTGACGTCACGCGTACACGTCATCATTACACCACGTTTTCAAGACCAAACTCCCGGGAAATTTAAAATTGTAATTTAGTCAACTAAAAAGGCCATATTGTCATGTGTTGCAATGTTAATATTTCATCATTGATATATAAACTATCAGACTAGTGGTGGGTAGTAGTGTCTTTTAATACATGTTTAGTGTATAAATATTAAATACATGTTTGGTGTATGAATATTAAATACATGTTTAGTGTATTAATATTAAATACATGTTTAGTGTATGAATATTAAATACATGTTTAGTGTATGGATATTAAATACATGTTTAGTGTATTAATATTAAATACATGTTTAGTTTATAAATATTAAATAAATGTTTAGTGTATAAATATTAAATACATTTTTAGTGTATTATTATTAAATACATGTTTAGTGTATGGATATTAAATACATGTTTAGTGTATGAATATTAAATACATGTTTAGTGTATGAATATTGAATACATGTTTAGTGTATTAATATTAAATACATGTTTAGTGTATTAAATACATGTTTAGTGTATGAATATTAAATATATGTTTAGTGTATGAATATTAAATACATGTTTAGTGTATGAATATTAAATACATGTTTAGTGTATGAATATTAAATACACGTTTGGTGTACGAATATTAAATACATGATTAGTGTATAAATATTAAATACACGTTCATTGTATGAATATTAAATACATGTTTAGTGTATGAATATTAAATACATGTTTAGTGTATAAATAAATACATGTTTAGTGTATTAAATACATGTTTAGTGTATGAATATTAAATGCATGTTTAGTGTATGAATATTAAATACATGTTTAGTGTATTAATATTAAATACACGTTCAGTGTATGAATATTAAATACATGTTTAGTGTATGAATATTAAATACATGTTTAGTGTATGAATATTAAATACATGTTTAGTGTATTAATATTAAATACACGTTCAGTGTATAAATATTAAATACATGTTTAGTGTATGAATATTAAATACATGTTTAGTGTATTAATATTAAATGTTTAGTTTATTAAAATTAAATACATGTTTTTGTATTAATATTAAATACATGTTTAGTGTATTAATATTAAAAACATGTTTAATGTATAAATGTTAAATACATGTTTAGTATATAAATGTTAAATACATGTTTAGTGTATTAATATTAAATACATGTTTAGTGTATAAATATTAAATACATGTTTAGTGTATTAATATTAAATACATGTTTAGTGTATAAATATAAGTGTATGAGAAACCAAACTTATGTAAAAAAATAAAATTAAAGAAACAAAAAAAAGGAAAAAGAGAGAGAGAGAGACGGAGAGGACCGGACTTATTAAGAGGGAACGTGCGCCCTCCTGTGGACTTCTGCCGCAACTGCACACATAAAGAAATTCATTATTTCCAAGTGTGCCTTATTTAGAGGATAATAAATACATGTTTACTGTATGAATATTAAATATATGATTTGTGTATGATTACATATACGTTTAGTATATGATTATTAAATACATGTTCAGTGTATTACTATTAAATACATGTTTAGTGTATTAATATTAAATACATGTTTAGTGTATGAATATTAAATACATGATTAGTGTATTAATATTAAATACATGTTTAGTGTATAACTATTAAATACAGGTTTAGTGTATTAATATTAAATACATGTTTAGTGTATTAATATTAAATACAGGTTTAGTGTATTAATATTAAATACATGTTTAGTGTATAAATGTTAAATACATGCTTAGTTTATGAATATTAAATACATGTTTAGTGTATAAATGTTAAATACATGTTTAGTTTATGAATATTAAATACATGTTTAGTGTATTAATATTAAATATATATTAAGTTTATTAAAATTAAATACAAGTTTTTGTATTAATATTAAATACATGTTTAGTGTATAAATATTAAATACATGTTTAGTGTATTAATATTAAATACATGTTTAGTGTATGAATATTAAATACATGTTTAGTGTATAAATATTAAATACACGTTTAGTGTAAAAATATTAAATATATGTTTAGTTTATTAAAATTAAATACATGTTTTTGTACTAATATGAAATACATATTAAGTGTAAGAATAATAACTACATGTTTATTGAATGAATATTAAATACATGTTTAGTGTATAAATATTTAATACATGTTTAGTGTATTAATATTAAATATATGTTTAGTTTATTAAAATTAAATACATATTTTTGTATTAATATTAAATACATGTTTAGTGTATAAATATTTAATACATGTTTAGTGTATTAATATTAAATATATGTTTAGTTTCTTAAAATTAAATACATATTTTTGTATTAATATTAAATACATGTTTAGTGTATTAATATTAAATACATGTTTGGTGTATTAATATTAAATACATGTTTAGTGTATGAATATTAAATACATGTTTAATGTATGAATATTAAATACATGCTTAGTGTATAAATATTAAATACATGTTTCGTGTATGAATGTTAAATACATGATTAGTTTATAAATATTAAATACATGTTTAGTGTATGAATATTAAATACATGTTTAGTGTATAAATATTAAATACATGTTTCTTGTGTAAATATTAAATACATGTTAAGTGTATAAATAATAACTACATGTTTAGTGTATAAATATTAAATACATGTTTAGTGTATAAATAATAACTACATGTTTAGTGTATAAATATTAAATACATGTTTAGTGTATAAATAATAACTACATGTTTAGTGTATGAATATTAAATACATGTTTAGTGTAATAATATTAAATACATGTTTAGTGTATAAATATTAAATACATGTTTAATGTATAAATATTAAATACATGTTTAGTGTATGAATATTAAATACATGTTTAGTGTATAAATATTAAATACATGTTTAGTGTATGAATATTAAATACATTTTTAATGTATGAAAATTACATACATGTTTAGTGTATGAATATTAAATACATGTTAAGTGTATAAATATTAAATACATATTTAGTGTATAAATATTAAATACAGGTTTAGTGTATTAATATTAAATACATGTTTAGTTTATGAATATTAAATACATGTTTAGTGTATTAATATTAAATATATATTAAGTTTATTAAAATTAAATACATGTTTTTGTATTAATATTAAATACATGTTTAGTGTATGAATATTAAATACATGCTTAGTGTATAAATATTAAATACATGTTTAGTGTATGAATATTAAATACATGTTTAGTGTATAAATATTAAATACATGTTTAGTGTATGAATATTAAATGTTTAATGTATGAATATTAAATACATGTTTAGTGTATAAATATTAAATACATGTTAAGTGTATAAATATTAAATACATATTTAGTGTATAAATATGAAATACATGATTAGTGTATTAATATTAAATACATGTTTAGTTAATGAATATTAAATACATGTTTAGTGTATAAATATTAAATACAGGTTTAGTGTATTAATATTAAATACATGTTTAGTGTAAGAATGTTAAATACATGTTTAGTGTATTAATATTAAATATATATTAAGTTTATTATAATTAAATACATGTTTTTGTATTAATATTAAATACATGTTTAGTGTATAAATATTAAATACATGTTTAGTGTATTAATATTAAATACATGTTTAGTGTATGAATATTAAATACATGTTTAGTGTATAAATATTAAATACATGTTTAGTGTATTAATATTAAATACACGTTTAGTGTAAAAATATTACATACATGTTTAGTGTATTAATATTAAATACATGTTTAGTGTATTAATATTAAATACACTTTTAGTGTATAAATATTAAATACACGTTTAGAGTAAAAATATTAAATATATGTTTAGTTTATTAAAATTAAATACATGTTTTTGTATTAATATTAAATACATATTAAGTGTAAGAATAATAACTACATGTTTATTGAATGAATATTAAATACATGTTTAGTGTATAAATATTTAATACATGTTTAGTGTATTAATATTAAATATATGTTTAGTTTATTAAAATTAAATACATATTTTTGTATTAATATTAAATACATGTTTAGTGTATTAATATTAAATACATGTTTAGTGTATTAATATTAAATACATGTTTAGTGTATAAATATTAAATACATGTTTAGTGTATTAATATTAAATACATGTTTAGTGTATAAATATTAAATACATGTTTAGTGTATTAATATTAAATACATGTTTAGTGTATTAATATTAAATACATGTTTAGTGTATAAATATTAAATACATGTTTAGTGTATGAATATTAAATACATGTTTAGTGTATAAATATTAAATACATGTTTAGTTTATAAATATTAAATACATGTTTAGTGTATGAATATTAAATACATGTTTAGTGTATAAATATTAAATACATGTTTAGTGTATGAATATTAAATACATGTTTAGTGTATAAATATTAAATACATGTTTCGTGTATAAATATTAAATACATGATAAGTGTATAAATATTAAATACATATTTAGTGTATAATTATTAAATACATGATTAGTGTATTAATATTAAATACATGTTTAGTGTATAAATATTAAATACAGGTTTAGTGTATAAATGTTAAATACATGTTTAGTTTATGAATATTAAATACATGTTTATGGAAATAAATATTAAATACACGTTTCGTGTATAAATATTAAATACATGTTTAGTGTATGAATATTAAATACATATTTTTGTATTAATATTAAATACATGTTTAGTGTATTAATATTAAATACATGTTTAGTGTATTAATATTAAATACATGTTTAGTGTATAAATATTAAATACATGTTTAGTGTATTAATATTAAATACATGTTTAGTGTATTAATATTAAATACATGTTTAGTGTATAAATATTAAATACATGTTTAGTGTATTAATATTAAACACATGATTAGTGTATTAATATTAAATACATATTTAGTGTATAAATATTAAATACAGGTTTAGTGTATTAATATTAAATACATGTTTAGTGTATTAATATTAAATACATGTTTTGTGTATAAATAATAAATAAATGTTTAGTGTATGAATATTAAAAACATGTTTAGTGTATAAATATTAAATACATGTTTAGTGTAATAATATTAAATATATGTTTAGTTTACTAAAATTAAATACATGTTTTTGTATTAACATTAAATACATGTTTAGTGTATAAATATTAAATACATGTTTAGTGTATTAATATTAAATATATGTTTAGTTTATTAAACTTAAATACATGTTTTTGTATTAATATTAAATACATGTTTAGTGTATGAATATTAAATACACGTTTAGTGTATGAATATTAAATACATGTTTAGTGTATGAATATTAAATACATGTTTAGTGTATGAATATTAAATACATGTTTAGTGTATAAATATTAAATACATGTTTAGTGTATTAATATTAAATACATGTTTGGTGTATAAATATTAAATACATGTTTAGTGTATGAATATTAAATACATGTTTAGTGTATAAATATTAAATACATGTTTAGTGTATGAATATTAAATACATTTTTAATGTATGAATATTAAATACATGTTTAGTGTATAAATATTAAATACATGTTTCGTGTATAAATATTAAATACATGTTTAGTGTATAAATATTAAATACATATTTAGTGTATAATTATTAAATACATGATTAGTGTATTAATATTAAATACATGTTTAGTGTATAAATATTAAATACAGGTTTAGTGTATAAATGTTAAATACATGTTTAGTTTATGAATATTAAATACATGTTTATGGAAATAAATATTAAATACACGTTTTGTGTATAAATATTAAATACATGTTTCGTGTATAAATATTAAATACATGTTAAGTGTATAAATATTAAATACATATTTAGTGTATAAATATTAAATACATGATTAGTGTATTAATATTAAATACATGATTAGTGTATAAATATTAACTACATGTTTAGTGTATTAATATTAAATACATGTTTAGTGTATTAATATTAAATACATGTTTAGTGTATTAATATTAAATACATGTTTAGTGTATTAATATTAAATACATGTTTAGTGTATTAATAATGAATACATGTTTTGTGTATAAATAATAAATAAATGTTTAGTGTATGAATAATAAATACATGTTTAGTGTAATAATATTAAATATATGTTTAGTTTATTAAAATTAAATACATGTTTTGTATTAATATTAAATACATATTTAGTGTATAAATATTAAATACATATTTAGTGTATAAATATTAAATACATGTTTACTGTATAAATATTAAAAACATGTTTAGTGTATTAATATTAAATATATGTTTAGTTTATTAAACTTAAATACATTTTTTTGTATTAAAAATTAAATACATGTTTAGTGTATTAATATTAAATACATGTTTAGTGTATAAATAATAACTACACGTTTAGTGTATGAATATTAAATACATGTTTAGTTTATGAATATTAAATACATGTTTAGTGGATATATAATAAATACATGTTTAGTGTATAAATATTAAATACATGTTTAGTGTATAAATATTAAACACATGTTTAGTGTATGAATATTAAATACATGTTTAGTGTATAAATAATAACTACATGTTTAGTGTATGAATATTAAATACATGTTTAGTGTATAAATGTTAAATACATGTTTAGTTTATGAATATTAAATACATGGTTAGTGTATTAATATTAAATATATATTTAGTGTATGAATATTAAATACATGTTTAGTGTATGAATATTAAATACATTTTAATGTATGAATATTAAATACATGTTTAGTGTATGAATATTAAATACATTTTTAATGTATGAATATTAAATACATGTTTAGTGTATAAATATTAAATACATATTTTGTGTATAAATATTAAATACATGTTAAGTGTATGAATATTAAATACATATTTAGTGTATAAATATTAAATACATGATTAGTGTATTAATATTAAATACATGATTAGTGTATAACTATTAAATACATGTTTAGTGTATAAATATTAAATACATGTTTAGTGTAATAATATTAAATATATGTTTAGTTTATTAAAATTAAATACATGTTTTTGTATTAATATTAAATACATGTTTAGTGTATAAATATTAAATACATGTTTAGTGTATGAATATTAAATACATGTTTAGTGTATGAATATTCAATACATGTTTACTGTATAAATATTAAATATGTGTTTAGTGTATTAATATTAAATATATGTTTAGTTTATTAAACTTAAATACATGTTTTGTATTAATATTAAATACGTGTTTAGTGTATGAATATTAAATACACGTTTAGTGTATGAATATTAAATACATGTTTAGTGGATATATAATAAATACATATTTAGTGTATTAATATAAAAATACATGTTTAGTGTATAAATGTTAAATATATGTTTAGTTTATGAATATTAAATACATGTTTAGTGTATAAATATTAAATACATGATTAGTGTATTAATATTTAATACATGATTAGTGTATAACTATTAAATACATGTTTAGTGTATAAATATTAAATACATGTTTAGTGTAATAATATTAAATATATGTTTAGTTTATTAAAATTAAATACATGTTTTTGTATTAATATTAAATACATGTTTAGTGTATAAATACTAAATACATGTTTAGTGTATTAATATTTAATACATGTTTACTGTATAAATATTAAAAACATGTTTAGTGTATTAATATTAAATATATGTTTAGTTTATTAAACTTAAATACATGTTTTTGTATTAATATTAAATACATGTTTAGTGTATGAATATTAAATACACGTTTAGTGTTTGAATATTAAATACATGTTTAGTTTATGAATATTAAATACATGTTTAGTGGATATATAATAAATACATATTTAGTGTATTAATATTAAATACATGTTTAGTGTATAAATATTAAATACATGTTTAGTGTATTAATAATCAATACATGTTTAGTGTATAAATATTAAATACATGTTTAGTGTATAAATGTTAAATACATGTTTAATTTATGAATATTAAATGCATGTTTAGTGTATTAATATTAAATATATATTTAGTTTATTAAAATTAAATACATGTTTTTGTATTAATATTAAATACATGTTTACTGTATTAATATTAAATACATGTTTAGTGTATAAATAATAACTACATGTTTAGTGTATGAATATTAAATACATGTTTAGTGTATAAATATTAAATACATGTTTAGTGTATTAATATTAAATATATGTTTAGTTTATCAAAATTAAATACATGTTTTTGTATAAATATTATATACATGTTTAGTGTATGAATATAAAATACATGTTTAGTGTATTAATATTAAATACATGTTTAGTGTATAAATATTTAATACATGTTTAGTGTATTAATATTAAATATATGTTTAGTTTATTAAAATTAAATACATATTTTTGTATTAATATTAAATACATGTTTAGTGTATAAATATTTAATACATGTTTAGTGTATTAATATTAAATATATGTTTAGTTTCTTAAAATTAAATACATATTTTTGTATTAATATTAAATACATGTTTAGTGTATTAATATTAAATACATGTTTGGTGTATTAATATTAAATACATGTTTAGTGTATGAATATTAAATACATGTTTAATGTATGAATATTAAATACATGCTTAGTGTATAAATATTAAATACATGTTTCGTGTATGAATATTAAATACATGATTAGTGTATAAATATTAAATACATGTTTAGTGTATGAATATTAAATACATGTTTAGTGTATAAATATTAAATACATGTTTCTTGTGTAAATATTAAATACATGTTAAGTGTATAAATAATAACTACATGTTTAGTGTATAAATATTAAATACATGTTTAGTGTATAAATAATAACTACATGTTTAGTGTATAAATATTAAATACATGTTTAGTGTATAAATAATAACTACATGTTTAGTGTATGAATATTAAATACATGTTTAGTGTAATAATATTAAATACATGTTTAGTGTATAAATATTAAATACATGTTTAATGTATAAATATTAAATACATGTTTAGTGTATGAATATTAAATACATGTTTAGTGTATAAATATTAAATACATTTTTAGTGTATGAATATTAAATACATTTTTAATGTATGAAAATTACATACATGTTTAGTGTATGAATATTAAATACATGTTAAGTGTATAAATATTAAATACATATTTAGTGTATAAATATTAAATACAGGTTTAGTGTATTAATATTAAATACATGTTTAGTTTATGAATATTAAATACATGTTTAGTGTATTAATATTAAATATATATTAAGTTTATTAAAATTAAATACATGTTTTTGTATTAATATTAAATACATGTTTAGTGTATGAATATTAAATACATGCTTAGTGTATAAATATTAAATACATGTTTAGTGTATGAATATTAAATACATGTTTAGTGTATAAATATTAAATACATGTTTAGTGTATGAATATTAAATGTTTAATGTATGAATATTAAATACATGTTTAGTGTATAAATATTAAATACATGTTAAGTGTATAAATATTAAATACATATTTAGTGTATAAATATGAAATACATGATTAGTGTATTAATATTAAATACATGTTTAGTTAATGAATATTAAATACATGTTTAGTGTATAAATATTAAATACAGGTTTAGTGTATTAATATTAAATACATGTTTAGTGTAAGAATGTTAAATACATGTTTAGTGTATTAATATTAAATATATATTAAGTTTATTATAATTAAATACATGTTTTTGTATTAATATTAAATACATGTTTAGTGTATAAATATTAAATACATGTTTAGTGTATTAATATTAAATACATGTTTAGTGTATGAATATTAAATACATGTTTAGTGTATAAATATTAAATACATGTTTAGTGTATTAATATTAAATACACGTTTAGTGTAAAAATATTACATACATGTTTAGTGTATTAATATTAAATACATGTTTAGTGTATTAATATTAAATACACTTTTAGTGTATAAATATTAAATACACGTTTAGAGTAAAAATATTAAATATATGTTTAGTTTATTAAAATTAAATACATGTTTTTGTATTAATATTAAATACATATTAAGTGTAAGAATAATAACTACATGTTTATTGAATGAATATTAAATACATGTTTAGTGTATAAATATTTAATACATGTTTAGTGTATTAATATTAAATATATGTTTAGTTTATTAAAATTAAATACATATTTTTGTATTAATATTAAATACATGTTTAGTGTATTAATATTAAATACATGTTTAGTGTATTAATATTAAATACATGTTTAGTGTATAAATATTAAATACATGTTTAGTGTATTAATATTAAATACATGTTTAGTGTATAAATATTAAATACATGTTTAGTGTATTAATATTAAATACATGTTTAGTGTATTAATATTAAATACATGTTTAGTGTATAAATATTAAATACATGTTTAGTGTATGAATATTAAATACATGTTTAGTGTATAAATATTAAATACATGTTTAGTTTATAAATATTAAATACATGTTTAGTGTATGAATATTAAATACATGTTTAGTGTATAAATATTAAATACATGTTTAGTGTATGAATATTAAATACATGTTTAGTGTATAAATATTAAATACATGTTTCGTGTATAAATATTAAATACATGATAAGTGTATAAATATTAAATACATATTTAGTGTATAATTATTAAATACATGATTAGTGTATTAATATTAAATACATGTTTAGTGTATAAATATTAAATACAGGTTTAGTGTATAAATGTTAAATACATGTTTAGTTTATGAATATTAAATACATGTTTATGGAAATAAATATTAAATACACGTTTCGTGTATAAATATTAAATACATGTTTAGTGTATGAATATTAAATACATATTTTTGTATTAATATTAAATACATGTTTAGTGTATTAATATTAAATACATGTTTAGTGTATTAATATTAAATACATGTTTAGTGTATAAATATTAAATACATGTTTAGTGTATTAATATTAAATACATGTTTAGTGTATTAATATTAAATACATGTTTAGTGTATAAATATTAAATACATGTTTAGTGTATTAATATTAAACACATGATTAGTGTATTAATATTAAATACATATTTAGTGTATAAATATTAAATACAGGTTTAGTGTATTAATATTAAATACATGTTTAGTGTATTAATATTAAATACATGTTTTGTGTATAAATAATAAATAAATGTTTAGTGTATGAATATTAAAAACATGTTTAGTGTATAAATATTAAATACATGTTTAGTGTAATAATATTAAATATATGTTTAGTTTACTAAAATTAAATACATGTTTTTGTATTAACATTAAATACATGTTTAGTGTATAAATATTAAATACATGTTTAGTGTATTAATATTAAATATATGTTTAGTTTATTAAACTTAAATACATGTTTTTGTATTAATATTAAATACATGTTTAGTGTATGAATATTAAATACACGTTTAGTGTATGAATATTAAATACATGTTTAGTGTATGAATATTAAATACATGTTTAGTGTATGAATATTAAATACATGTTTAGTGTATAAATATTAAATACATGTTTAGTGTATTAATATTAAATACATGTTTGGTGTATAAATATTAAATACATGTTTAGTGTATGAATATTAAATACATGTTTAGTGTATAAATATTAAATACATGTTTAGTGTATGAATATTAAATACATTTTTAATGTATGAATATTAAATACATGTTTAGTGTATAAATATTAAATACATGTTTCGTGTATAAATATTAAATACATGTTTAGTGTATAAATATTAAATACATATTTAGTGTATAATTATTAAATACATGATTAGTGTATTAATATTAAATACATGTTTAGTGTATAAATATTAAATACAGGTTTAGTGTATAAATGTTAAATACATGTTTAGTTTATGAATATTAAATACATGTTTATGGAAATAAATATTAAATACACGTTTTGTGTATAAATATTAAATACATGTTTCGTGTATAAATATTAAATACATGTTAAGTGTATAAATATTAAATACATATTTAGTGTATAAATATTAAATACATGATTAGTGTATTAATATTAAATACATGATTAGTGTATAAATATTAACTACATGTTTAGTGTATTAATATTAAATACATGTTTAGTGTATTAATATTAAATACATGTTTAGTGTATTAATATTAAATACATGTTTAGTGTATTAATATTAAATACATGTTTAGTGTATTAATAATGAATACATGTTTTGTGTATAAATAATAAATAAATGTTTAGTGTATGAATAATAAATACATGTTTAGTGTAATAATATTAAATATATGTTTAGTTTATTAAAATTAAATACATGTTTTGTATTAATATTAAATACATATTTAGTGTATAAATATTAAATACATATTTAGTGTATAAATATTAAATACATGTTTACTGTATAAATATTAAAAACATGTTTAGTGTATTAATATTAAATATATGTTTAGTTTATTAAACTTAAATACATTTTTTTGTATTAATATTAAATACATGTTTAGTGTATTAATATTAAATACATGTTTAGTGTATAAATAATAACTACACGTTTAGTGTATGAATATTAAATACATGTTTAGTTTATGAATATTAAATACATGTTTAGTGGATATATAATAAATACATGTTTAGTGTATAAATATTAAATACATGTTTAGTGTATAAATATTAAACACATGTTTAGTGTATGAATATTAAATACATGTTTAGTGTATAAATAATAACTACATGTTTAGTGTATGAATATTAAATACATGTTTAGTGTATAAATGTTAAATACATGTTTAGTTTATGAATATTAAATACATGGTTAGTGTATTAATATTAAATATATATTTAGTGTATGAATATTAAATACATGTTTAGTGTATGAATATTAAATACATTTTAATGTATGAATATTAAATACATGTTTAGTGTATGAATATTAAATACATTTTTAATGTATGAATATTAAATACATGTTTAGTGTATGAATATTGAATACATTTTTAATGTATGAATATTAAATACATGTTTAGTGTATAAATATTAAATACATATTTTGTGTATAAATATTAAATACATGTTAAGTGTATGAATATTAAATACATATTTAGTGTATAAATATTAAATACATGATTAGTGTATTAATATTAAATACATGATTAGTGTATAACTATTAAATACATGTTTAGTGTATAAATATTAAATACATGTTTAGTGTAATAATATTAAATATATGTTTAGTTTATTAAAATTAAATACATGTTTTTGTATTAATATTAAATACATGTTTAGTGTATAAATATTAAATACATGTTTAGTGTATGAATATTAAATACATGTTTAGTGTATGAATATTCAATACATGTTTACTGTATAAATATTAAATATGTGTTTAGTGTATTAATATTAAATATATGTTTAGTTTATTAAACTTAAATACATGTTTTGTATTAATATTAAATACGTGTTTAGTGTATGAATATTAAATACACGTTTAGTGTATGAATATTAAATACATGTTTAGTGGATATATAATAAATACATATTTAGTGTATTAATATAAAAATACATGTTTAGTGTATAAATGTTAAATATATGTTTAGTTTATGAATATTAAATACATGTTTAGTGTATAAATATTAAATACATGATTAGTGTATTAATATTTAATACATGATTAGTGTATAACTATTAAATACATGTTTAGTGTATAAATATTAAATACATGTTTAGTGTAATAATATTAAATATATGTTTAGTTTATTAAAATTAAATACATGTTTTTGTATTAATATTAAATACATGTTTAGTGTATAAATATTAAATACATGTTTAGTGTATTAATATTTAATACATGTTTACTGTATAAATATTAAAAACATGTTTAGTGTATTAATATTAAATATATGTTTAGTTTATTAAACTTAAATACATGTTTTTGTATTAATATTAAATACATGTTTAGTGTATGAATATTAAATACACGTTTAGTGTTTGAATATTAAATACATGTTTAGTTTATGAATATTAAATACATGTTTAGTGGATATATAATAAATACATATTTAGTGTATTAATATTAAATACATGTTTAGTGTATAAATATTAAATACATGTTTAGTGTATTAATAATCAATACATGTTTAGTGTATAAATATTAAATACATGTTTAGTGTATAAATGTTAAATACATGTTTAGTTTATGAATATTAAATACATGTTTAGTGTATTAATATTAAATATATATTTAGTTTATTAAAATTAAATACATGTTTTTGTATTAATATTAAATACATGTTTACTGTATTAATATTAAATACATGTTTAGTGTATAAATAATAACTACATGTTTAGTGTATGAATATTAAATACATGTTTAGTGTATAAATATTAAATACATGTTTAGTGTATTAATATTAAATATATGTTTAGTTTATCAAAATTAAATACATGTTTTTGTATAAATATTATATACATGTTTAGTGTATGAATATAAAATACATGTTTAGTGTATTAATATTAAATACATGTTTAGTGTATGAATATTAAATACATGTTTCGTGTAAGAATATTAAATACATGTTTAATGTATGAATATTAAATACATGTTATGTGTATGAATATTAAATACATATTTAGTGTACAAATATTAAATACATGATTAGTGTATAACTATTAAATGCATGTTTAGTGTATAAATATTAAATACATGTTTAGTGTAATAATATTAAATATATGTTTAGTTTATTAAAATTAAATACATGTTTTTGTATTAATATTAAATACATGTTTAGTGTATAAATATTAAATACATGTTTAGTGTATGAATATTAAATACATGTTTAGTGTATGAATATTCAATACATGTTTACTGTATAAATATTAAATACGTGTTTAGTGTATTAATATTAAATATATGTTTAGTTTATTAAACTTAAATACATGTTTTGTATTAATATTAAATACATGTTTAGTGTATGAATATTAAATACATGTTTAGTTTATGAATATTAAATACATGTTTAGTAAAAAAATATTAAATACATGTTTAGTGTATTAATATTAAATATATGATTAGTTTATTAAAATTAAATACATGTTTTTGTATTAATATTAAATACATATTAAGTGTAAGAATAATAACTACATGTTTATTGAATGAATTTTAAATAAATGTTTAGTGTATGAATATTTAATACATGTTTAGTGTATTAATATTAGATTTATGTTTAGTTTATTAAAATTAAATACATATTTTTTTATTAATATTAATACATGTTTAGTGTATTAATATTAAATATATGTTTAGTGTATTAATATTAAATACACGTTTAGTGTATAAATATTAAATACACGTTTAGTAAAAAAATATTAAATACATGTTTAGTGTATTAATATTAAATATATGATTAGTTTATTAAAATTAAATACATGTTTTTGTATTAATATTAAATACATATTAAGTGTAAGAATAATAACTACATGTTTATTGAATGAATTTTAAATAAATGTTTAGTGTATGAATATTTAATACATGTTTAGTGTATTAATATTAGATTTATGTTTAGTTTATTAAAATTAAATACATAATTTTTTATTAATATTAATACATGTTTAGTGTATTAATATTAAATATATGTTTAGTTTATTAAAATTAAATACATGTTTTTGTACTAATATTAAATACATGTTTAGTGTATTAATATTAAATACATGTTTAGTGTATGAATATTCAATACATGTTTACTGTATACATATTAAATACATGTTTAGTGTATTAATATTAAATATATGTTTAGTTTATTAAACTTAAATACATGTTTTTGTATTAATATTAAATACATGTTTAGTTTATGAATATTAAATACATGTTTAGTGGATAAATAATAAATAAATATTTAGTGTATTAATATTAAATACATCCATCCATCCATCCATCATCTTCCGCTTATCCGAGGTCGGGTCGCGGGGGCAACAGCCTAAGCAGGGAAACCCAGACTTCCCTCTCCCCAGCCACTTCGTCTAGCTCTTCCCGGGGGATACCGAAGCGTTCCCAGGCCAGCCGGGAGACATAGTCTTCCCAACGTGTCCTGGGTCTTCCCCGTGGCCTCCTACCGGTTGGACGTGCCCTAAACACCTCCCTAGGGAGGCGTTCGGGTGGCATCCTGACCAGATGCCCGAACCACCTCATCTGGCTCCTCTCGATGTGAAGGAGCAGCGGCTTTACTTTGAGTTCCTCTCAGATGACAGAGCTTCTCACCCTATCTCTAAGGGAGAGACCTGGAAACTCATTTCGGCCGCTTGTACCCGTGATCTTATCCTTTCGGTCATGACCCAAAGCTCATGACCATAGGTGAGGATGGGAACGTAGATCGACCGGTAAATTGAGAGCTTTGCCTTCCGGCTCAGCTCCTTCTTCACCACAACGGATCGGTACAACGTCCGCATTACTGAAGACGCCGCACCGATCCGCCTGTCGATCTCACGATCCACTCTTCCCTCACTCGTGAACAAGACTCCTAGGTACTTGAACTCCTCCACTTGGGGCAGGGTCTCCTCCCCAACCCGGAGATGGCACTCCACCCTTTTCCGGGCGAGAACCATGGACTCGGACTTGGAGGTGCTGATTCTCATTCCGGTCGCTTCACACTCGGCTGCGAACCGATCCAGCGAGAGCTGAAGATCCCGGTCAGATGAAGCCATCAGGACCACATCATCTGCAAAAAGCAGAGACCTAATCCTGCGGTTACCAAACCGGAACCCCTCAACGCCTTGACTGCGCCTAGAAATTCTGTCCATAAAAGTTATGAACAGAATGGGTGACAAAGGACAGCCTTGGCGGAGTCCAACCCTCACTGGAAATGTGTTCGACTTACTGCCGGCAATGCGGACCAAGCTCTGGCACTGATCGTACAGGGAACGGACCGCCACAACAAGACAGTCCGCTACCCCATACTCTCTGAGCACTCCCCACAGGACTTCCCGAGGGACACGGTCGAATGCCTTCTCCAAGTCCACAAAGCACATGTAGACTGGTTGGGCAAACTCCCATGCACCCTCAAGAACCCTGCCGAGAGTATAGAGCTGGTCCACAGTTCCACGACCAGGACGAAAACCACACTGTTCCTCCTGAATCCGAGGTTCGACTATCCGACGTAGCCTCCTCTCCAGTACACCTGAATAAACCTTACCGGGAAGGCTGAGGAGTGTGATCCCACGATAGTTGGAACACACCCTCCGGTCCCCCTTCTTAAAGAGAGGAACCACCACCCCGGTCTGCCAATCCAGAGGTACCGCCCCCGATGTCCACGCGATGCTGCAAAGTCTTGTCAACCAAGACAGCCCCACAGCATCCAGAGCCTTAAGGAACTCCGGGCGGATCTCGTCCACCCCTGGGGCCTTGCCACCGAGGAGCTTTTTAACTACCTCAGCGACCTCAGCCCCAGAAATAGGAGAGTCCACCACAGATTCCCCAGGCACTGCTTCCTCATAGGAAGACGTGTTGGTGGGATTGAGGAGGTCTTCGAAGTATTCCTTCCACCTATCCACAACATCCGCAGTCGAGGTCAGCAGAACACCATCCGCACCATACACGGTGTTGATAGTGCACTGCTTCCCCTTCCTGAGGCGGCGGACGGTGGTCCAGAATCGCTTCGAAGCCGTCCGGAAGTCGTTTTCCATGGCTTCCCCGAACTCTTCCCATGTCCGAGTTTTTGCCTCAGCGACCGCCGAAGCTGCACACCGCTTGGCCTGTCGGTACCTGTCCACTGCCTCCGGAGTCCTATGAGCCAAAAGGACCCGATAGGACTCCTTCTTCAGCTTGACGGCATCCCTCACCGCTGGTGTCCACCAAGGTGTTTTAGGATTGCCGCCCCGACAGGCACCAACTACCTTGCGGCCACAGCTCCGATCTGCCGCCTCGACAATAGAGGTGCGGAACATGGTCCACTCGGACTCAATGTCCAGCACCTCCCTCGTGACATGTTCAAAGTTCTCCCGGAGGTGGGAATTGAAACTTTGTCTGACAGGAGACTCTGCCAGACGTTCCCAGCAGACCCTCACAATGTGTTTGGGCCTCCCAGGTCTGTCCGGCATCCTCCCCCACCATCGCAGCCAACTCACCACCAGGTGGTGATCGGTAGAAAGCCCCGCCCCTCTCTTCACCCGAGTGTCCATAACATGAGGCCGCAAATCCGATGACACAACTACAAAGTCGATCATGGAACTGCGGCCTAGGGTGTCCTGGTGCCAAGTGCACATATGGACACCCTTATGTTTGAACATGGTGTTTGTTATGGACAAACTGTGACGAGCACAAAAGTCCAATAACAAAACACCACTCGGGTTCAGATCCGGGCGGCCATTCTTCCCAATCACGCCTCTCCAGGTTTCACTGTCGTTGCCAACATGAGCGTTGAAGTCCCCCAGTAGGACAAGGGAATCACCCGGGGGAGCACTTTCCAGTACTCCCTCGAGTGTACCCAAAAAGTGTGGGTACTCTGAACTGCTTTTTGGTGCGTAAGCACAAACAACAGTCAGGACCTGTCCCCCCACCCGAAGGCGGAGGGAAGCTACCCTCTCGTCCACTCGGTTGAACTCAAACGTGCAGGCTTTGAGCCAGGGGGCAATGAGAATTGCCATCCCAGCCCGTCGCCTCTCACTGCCGGCAACGCCAGAGTGGAAGAGGGTCCAGTCCCTCTCGAGAGAACTGGTTCCAGAGCCCTTGCTGTGCGTCGAGGTGAGTCCGACTATATCCAGCCGGAACTTCTCTACCTCGCGGACTAGCTCAGGCTCCTTTCCCCCCAGTGAGGTGACGTTCCACGTCCCAAGAGCTAGCTTCTGTAGCCGAGGATCGGACCGCCAAGTGCCCTGCCGCCCAGCTCACAATGCCCCCGACCTCTATGGCCCCTGCTATGGGTGGTGAGCCCATTGGAGGGATGACCCACGTTGCCTCTTCGGGCTGTGCCCGGCCGGGCCCCATGGGAACAGGCCCGGCCACCAGGCGCTCGCCATCGTGCCCCACCTCCGGGCCTGGCTCAAGAGGGGGGCCCCGGTGACCCGCGTCCGGGCGAGGGAAATCTGGGTCCATGATGTTTCTTCTTCATAAAGGTCTTCGAGCTGCTCTTTGTCTGATCCCTCACCTAGAACCTGTTTGCCTTGAGAGACCCTACCAGGGGGCTTTTTGCCCCCGGACAACATAGCTCCTAGGATCATTGGGACACGCAAACTCCTCTACCACAATAAGGTTGCAGCTCAGAGAGGAGATATTAGTTTAGTGTTTAGTGTATAAATATTAAATATATCTTTAGTTTATTAAAATTAAATACATGTTTTTGTATTAATATTAAATACATGTTTAGTGTATTAATATTAAAAACATGTTTAGTGTATGAATGTTAAATACATGTTTAGTGTATGAATGTTAAATACATGTTTAGTGTATTAATATTAAAAACATGTTTAGTGTATGAATGTTAAATACATGTTTAGTGTATGAATGTTAAATACATGTTTAGTGTATTAATATTAAATACATGTTTAGTGTATGAATATTAAATACATGTTTTTGTATTAATATTAAATACATGTTTAGTGTATAAATATTAAATACATGTTTAGTGTATTAATATTAAATACATGTTTAGTATATAAATATAAGTGTATGAGAAACCAAACTTATGTAAAAAAAAAAATAATAAAATAAAAAAAAAAAAGGAAAAAGAGAGAGAGAGAGACGGAGAGGACCGGACTTATTAAGAGGGAACGTGCGCCCTCCTGTGGACTTCTGCCGCAACTGCACACATAAAGAAATTCATTATTTCCAAGTGTGCCTTATTTAGAGGATAATAAATACATGTTTACTAAATGAATATTAAATATATGATTACATATATGTTTGGTATATGATTATTAAATACATGTTCAGTGTATTAATATTAAATACATGTTTAGTGTATGAATATTAAATACATGTTTACTGTATGAAAATTAAATATATGATTAGTGTGTAATTACATATCCGTTTAGTATATGATTATTAAATACATAATCAGTGTATTAATATTAAATACATAATCAGTGTATTAATATTAAATACATGTTTAGTGTATGAATATTAAATACATGTTTAGTGTATAAATATTAAATACATGTTTAGTGTATAAATATTAAATACATATTTAGTGTATTAATATTAAATACATGATTAGAGTATTAATATTAAATACATAATCAGTGTATTAATATTAAATACATGTTTAGTGTATAAATATTAAATACATGTTTCATGTATAAATATTAAATACATGTTAAGTGTATAAATATTAAATACATATTTAGTGTATAAATATTAAATACATGTTTAGTGTATTAATATTAAATACATGTTTAGTGTATAAATAATAACTAAATGTTTAGTGTATGAATATTAAATACATGTTTAGTGTATAAATATTAAATACATGTTTAGTGTAATAATATTAAATATATGTTTAGTTTATTAAAATTAAATACATGTTTTTGTATTAATATTAAATACATGTTAAGTGTATGAATCTCAAATACATGTTTAGTGTATGAATGTTAAATATATGTTTAGTGTATGAATATTAAATACAAGTTTAGTTTATTAAAATTAAATACATGTTTTTGTATTAATATTAAATACATGTTTAGTGTATAAATATTAAATACATGTTGAGTGTATTAATATTAAATATGTGTTTAGTTTATTAAACTTAAATACATGTTTTTGTATTAATATTAAATACATGTTTAGTTTATGAATATTAAATACATGTTTAGTGGATAGATAATAAATACATATTTAGTGTATTAATATTAAATACATGTTTAGTGTATAAATATTAAATACAGGTTTAGTGTATTAATATTAAATACATGTTTAGTGTATGAATAATAACTACATGTTTAGTGTATGAATATTAAATACATGTTTAGTGTATTAATATTAAATGTTTAGTTTATTAAAATTAAATACATGTTTTTGTATTAATATTAAATACATGTTTAGTGTATTAATATTAAAAACATGTTTAGTGTATAAATGTTAAATACATGTTTAGTGTATGAATGTTAAATACATGTTTAGTGTATTAATATTAAATATATGTTTAGTGTATTAAAATTAAATACATGTTTTTGTATTAATATTAAATACATGATTAGTGTATAAATATTAAATACATGTTTAGTGTATTAATATTAACTACATGTTTAGTGTATAAATATAAGTGTATGAGAAACCAAACTTATGTAAAAAAATAAAATTAAAGAAACAAAAAAAAAGGAAAAAGAGAGAGAGAGAGACGGAGAGGACCGGACTTATTAAGAGGGAACGCCCGCCCTCCTGTGGACTTTTGCCGCAACTGCACACATAAAGAAATTCATTATTTCCAAGTGTGCCTTATTTAGAGGATAATAAATACATGTTTACTGTATGAATATTAAATATATGATTTGTGTATGATTACATATACGTTTAGTATATGATTATTAAATACATGTTCAGTGTATTAAAATTAAATACATGTTTAGTGTATTAATATCAAATACATGTTTAGTGCATTAATATTAAATACATGTTTAGTGTGTTAAAATTAAATACATGTTTTTGTATTAATATTAAATACATGTTTAGTGTATTAATATTAAATACATGTTTAGTGTATTAATATTTAATACATGTTTAGTGTATTAATATTAAATATATGTTTAGTTTATTAAAATTAAATACATGTTTTTGTATTAATATTAAATACATGTTTAGTGTATTAATATTAAATACATGTTTAGGGTATGAATATTTAATACATGTTTACTGTATTAATATTAAATACATGTTTAGTGTATAAATAATAACTACATGTTTAGTGTATGAATATTAAATACAAGTTTAGTGTATTAATATTAAATATATGTTTAGTTTATTAAAATTAAATACATGTTTAGTGTAAAAATATTAAATACATGTTTAGTGTATTAATATTAAATACATGTTTAGTGTATTAATATTAAATATATGTTTAGTTTATTAAAATTAAATACATGTTTTTGTAATAATATTAAATACATGTTTAGTGTATTAATATTAAATACATGTTTAGTGTATAAATATTAAATACATGTTTAGTGTATTAAAATTAAATACATGTTTTTGTATTAATATTAAATACATGTTTAGTGTATGAATATTAAATACATGTTTAGTGTATTAATAGTAAATATGTGTTTAGTTTATTAAAATTAAATACATGTTTTTGTATTAATATTAAATGCATATTAAGTGTAAGAATAATAACTACATGTTTATTGTATGAATATTAAATACATGTTTAGTGTATAAATATTAAATACATGTTTAGTGTATGAATATTAAATACATCTTTAGTGTATTAATATTAAATACATGTTTAGTGTATGAATATTAAATACATCAATAGTGTATTAATATTAAATACATGTTTAGTGTATGAATATTAAATACATCAATAGTGTATTAATATTAAATACATGTTTAGTGTATGAATATTAAATACAATTTTAGTGTTTAAATATTAAATACATCAATAGTGTATTAATATTAAATACATGTTTAGTGTATGAATATTAAATACAATTTTAGTGTTTAAATATTAAATACATCAATAGTGTATTAATATTAAATACATGTTAAGTGTATGAATATTAAATACATGTTTAGTGTATAAATATTAAATACATGTTTAGTGTATGAATATCAAATACATGTTTAGTGTATAAATATTAAATTAATGTTTAGTGTATGAATATGAAATACATGTTTAGTGTATAAATATTAAATACATGTTTAGTGTATGAATATTAAATACATGTTTAGTGTATGAATATCAAATACAAGTTTAGTGTATGAATATTAGATACATGTTTAGTATAAAAAATATTAAATACATGTTTAGTGTATGAATATCAAATACATGTTTAGTGTATGAATATTAAATACATGTTTAGTGTATAAATATTAAATACATGTTTAGTATATAAATATTAAATACATGTTTAGTGTATAAATATTAAATACATGTTTAGTGTATAAATATTAAATACATGTTTAGTATATAAATATTAAATACATGTTTAGTGTATGAATATTGAATACATAGTGTATGAATATAAGTGATTGAGAAACCAAACTTATGTAAAAAAAATAAAATAAATGTAACAAAAAAAAAAGGAAAAAGAGAGAGAGAGAGGACCAGATTTATAAAGAGGGAACGTGCGCCCTCCTGTGGACTTCTGCCGCAACTGCACAAAAATAAATTAATTATTTCCGAGTGTGCCTTATTTAGAGGATAATAAATACATGTTTACTTTATGAATATTAAAAAAAATGATTAGTATATGAATATTAAATATGTGTTTAGTATATGATTATTAAATACATGTTTAGTATATAAGTATTAAATACATGTTTACTGTATTAATATTAAAAAATATGATTAGTATATGAATATTAAATACGTGTTTAGTATAAGATTATTAAATACATGTTTAGTATATAAATATTAAATACATGTTTAGTGTATGAATATTAAAGACATGTTTAGTGTATAAATATTAAATACATGTTTAGTAAATAAATATTAAATACATGTTTAGTATATAAATATTAAATAGATGTTTAGTATATGAATATTAAATACATGTTTAGTATATAAATATTAAATACATGTTTAGTGTATTAATATTAAATACATGTTTAGTGTATGAATATTAAATACATGTTTAGTATATAAATATTAAATACATGTTTAGTGTATAAATAATAAATACATGTTTACTGTATGAATGTTAAATATATGATTAGTGTATGATTATTAAATACATGTTTAGTGTATAAATATTAAATACACGTTTAGTGTATAAATATTAAATAAATGTTTAGTGTATAGATATTAAATACATGTTTAGTGTATAAATATTAAATACATGTTTTTTGTATTAATATTAAATACATGTTTAGTGTATGAATATTAAATACATGTTTAGTGTATGAATATTGAATACATGTTTAGTGCATAAATATTAAATACATGTTTAGTATATAAATATTAAATACATGTTTAGTGTGTGAATATTAAATATATTTTTAGTGTATGAATATTAAATTCTTGTTTATTGTATGTATATTAAATACATGTTTAGTAAATGAATATTTAATACATGTTTAGTGTATGAATATTAAATACATGTTTAGTGTATGAATATTAAATACATGTTTAGTTTATTAAAATTAAATACATGTTTTTGTATTAATATTAAATACATGTTTAGTGTACAAATATTAAATACATGTTTAGTGTATAAATAGTAAATACAGGTTTAGTGTATTAATGTTAAATACATGTTTAGTGTATTAATATTAAATATATATTTAGTTTATTAAAATCAAATACATGTTTTTGTATTAATATTAAATACATGTTTAGTGTATAAATATTAAATACATGTTTAGTGTATTAATATTAAATACACTTTTGGTGTATAAATATTAAATACACGTTTAGTGTAAAAATATTAAATACATGTTTAGTGTATTAATATTAAATATATGTTTAGTTTTTTAAAATTAAATACATGTTTTTGTATTAATATTAAATACATGTTTAGTGTATTAATATTAAATACATGTTTAGTGTATTAATATTTAATACATGTTTAGTGTATTAATATTAAATATATGTTTAGTTTATTAAAATTAAATACATATTTTTGTATTAATATTAAATACATGTTTAGTGTATTAATATTAAATACATGTTTAGTGTATTAATATTAACTACATGTTTAGTGTATGAATATTAAATACATGTTTAGTGTATAAATATTAAATACATGTTTAGTGTATTAATATTAAATACATGTTTAGTGTATTAATATTAAATACATGTTTAGTGTATTAATATTAAATACATGTTTAGTGTATAAATATAAGTGTATGAGAAACCAAACTTATGTAAAAAAAAATTAAAAGAAACAAAAAAAAGGAAAAAGAGAGAGAGAGAGACGGAGAGGACCGGACTTATTAAGAGGGAACGTGCGCCCTCCGGTGGACTTCTGCCGCAATTGCACACATAAAGAAATTCATTATTTCCAAGTGTGCCTTATTTAGAGGATAATAAATACATGTTTACTGTATGAATATTAAATATATGATTAATGTATGATTACATATACGTTTAGTATATGATTATTAAATACATGTTCTGTGTATTAATATTAAATACATGTTTAGTGTATGAATATTAAATACAGGTTTAATGTATTAATATTAAATACATGTTTAGTGTATAAATATTAAATACATGTTTAGTGCATTAATATTAAATACATGTTTAGTGTATGAATATTTAATACATGTTTAGTTTATTAAAATTAAATACATGTTTTTGTATTAATATTAAATACATGTTTAGTGTATAAATATTTAATACATGTTTACTGTATTAATATTAAATACATGTTTAGTGTATAAATAATAACTACATGTTTAGTGTATGAATAATAACTTCATGTTTAGTGTATGAATAATAACTTCATGTTTAGTGTATGAATAATAAATACATGTTTAGTGTATAAATATTTAATACATGTGTAGTGTATTAATATTAAATACATGTTTAGTTTATTAAAATTAAATACATGTTTTTGTATTAATATAAAATACATGTTTAGTGTATTAATATTAAATACATGTTTAGTGTATAAATGTTAAATACATGTTTAGTGTATTTATATTAAATATATATATGTTTAGTTTATTAAAATTAAATACATGTTTTTGTATTAATATTAAATACATGTTTAGTGTATAAATATTAAATACATGTTTAGTGTATAAATATTTAATACATGTTTAGTGTATGAATATTAAATACATATTTACTGTATAAATATTAGATACATGTTTAGTGTATTAATATTAAATACATGTTTAGTGTATAAATATTAAATACATGTTTAGTGCATGAATATTAAATACATGTTTAGTGTATAAATATTAAATACATGTTTAGTGTATTAATATTAAATACATGTTTAGGGTATTAATATTAAATACATGTTTAGTGTATAAATATTAAATATATGTTTAGTTTAATAAAATTAAATACATGTTTTTGTATTAATATTAAATACATGTTTAGTGTATTAATATTAAACACATGTTTAGTGCATTAATATTAAATACATGTTTAGTGTATTAATATTAAACACATGTTTAGTGTATTAATATTAAACACATGTTTAGTGCATTAATATTAAACACATGTTTAGTGCATTAATATTAAATACATGTTTAGTGTATTAATATTAAACACATGTTTAGTGCATTAATATTAAATACATGTTTAGTGCATGAATATTAAATACATGTTTAGTGTATTAATATTAAATACATGTTTTGTTTATTAATATTAAATACATGTTTAGTGTATAAATATAAGTGTATGAGAAACCAAACTTATGTAAAAAAAAAATAAAAGAAACAAAAAAAAGGAAAAAGAGAGAGAGAGAGACGGAGAGGACCGGACTTATTAAGAGGGAACGTGTGCCCTCCTGTGGACTTCTGCCGCAACTGCACACATAAAGAAATTCATTATTTCCAAGTGTGCCTTATTTAGAGGATAATAAATACATGTTTACTGTATGAATATTAAATATATGATTAGTATATAATTACATACACGTTTAGTATATGAATATTAAATACATGTTCAGTGTATTAATATTAAATAAATGTTTAGTGTATAAATATTAAATACATGTTTAGTGTATAAATAATAACTACATGTTTAGTGAATGAATATTAAATTCATGTTTAGTGTATAAATATTAAATACATGTTTAGTGTATTAATATTAAATATATGTTTAGTTTAATAAAATTAAATACATGTTTTTGTATTAATATTAAATACATGTTTAGTGTATTAATATTAAACACATGTTTAGTGCATTAATATTAAATACATGTTTAGTGTATAAATATTAAATACATGTTTAGTGTATTAAAATTAAATACATGTTTTTGTATTAATATTAAATACATGTTTAGTGTATTAATATTAAATACATGTTTAGTGTATTAATATTTAATACATGTTTAGTGTATTAATATTAAATATATGTTTAGTTTATTAAAATTAAATACATGTTTTTGTATTAATATTAAATACATGTTTAGTGTATTAATATTAAATACATGTTTAGTGTATGAATATTTAATACATGTTTACTGTATGAATATTTAATACATGTTTAGTGTATAAATAATAACTACATGTTTAGTGTATAAATATTAAATACAAGTTTAGTGTATTAATATTAAATATATGTTTAGTTTATTAAAATTAAATACATGTTTAGTGTAAAAATATTAAATACATGTTTAGTGTATTAATATTAAATACATGTTTAGTGTATTAATATTAAATATATGTTTAGTTTATTAAAATAAAATACATGTTTTTGTAATAATATTAAATACATGTTTATTGAATGAATATTAAATAAATGTTTAGTGTATAAATATTAAATACATGTTTAGTGTATTAAAATTAAATACATGTTTTTGTATTAATATTAAATACATGTTTAATGTATGAATATTAAATACATGTTTAGTGTATTAATAGTAAATATGTGTTTAGTTTATTAAAATTAAATACATGTTTTTGTATTAATATTAAATACATATTAAGTGTAAGAATAATAACTACATGTTTATTGTATGAATATT
Organism: Nerophis ophidion; assembly: GCF_033978795.1. Lineage (NCBI taxonomy): Eukaryota > Metazoa > Chordata > Actinopteri > Syngnathiformes > Syngnathidae > Nerophis > Nerophis ophidion. The sequence goes on along the minus strand of NC_084636.1, from coordinate 387,083 downwards.
AAATACATGTTTAGTGTATAAATAATAACTACATGTTTAATGTATTAATATTAAATATATGTTTAGTTTATTAAAATTAAATACATGTTTTTGTATTAATATAAAATACATGTTTAGTGTATAAATATTAAATACATGTTTAGTGTATGAATATTAAATACATGTTTAGTGTATTAATATTAAATACATGTTTAGTGTATGAATATTAAATACATCAATAGTGTATTAATATTAAATACATGTTTAGTGTATGAATATTAAATACATCAATAGTGTATTAATATTAAATACATGTTTAGTGTATGAATATTAAATACAATTTTAGTGTTTAAATATTAAATACATCAATAGTGTACTAATATTAAATACATGTTTAGTGTATGAATATTAAATACAATTTTAGTGTTTAAATATTAAATACATCAATAGTGTATTAATATTAAATACATGTTTAGTGTATGAATATTAAATACATGTTTAGTGTATAAATATTAAATACATGTTTAGTGTATAAATATTAAATACATGTTTAGTATATAAATATTAAATACATTTTTAGTGTATAAATATTAAATACGTGTTTAGTGTATAAATATTAAATACATGTTTAGTATATAAATATTAAATACATGTTTAGTGTATGAATATTAAATACATAGTGTATGAATATAAGTGATTGATAAACCAAACTTATGTAAAAAAAATAAAATAAATGTAACAAAAAAAAAAGGAAAAAGAGAGAGAGAGAGGACCAGATTTATAAAGAGGGAACGTGCGCCCTCCTGTGGACTTCTGCCGCAACTGCACAAAAATAAATTAATTATTTCCGAGTGTGCCTTATTTAGAGGATAATAAATACATGTTTACTGTATGAGTATTAAAAAAAATGATTAGTATATGAATATTAAATATGTGTTTAGTATATGATTATTAAATACATGTTTGGTATATAAGTATTAAATACATGTTTACTGTATTAATATTAAAAAATATGATTAGTATATGAATATTAAATACGTGTTTAATATAAGATTATTAAATACATGTTTAGTATATAAATATTAAATACATGTTTAGTGTATGAATATTAAAGACATGTTTAGTGTATAAATATTAAATACATGTTTAGTAAATAAATATTAAATACATGTTTAGTGTATGAATATTAAATACATGTTTACTGTATAAATATTAAATACATGTTTAGTATATAAATATTAAATACATGTTTAGTATATGAATATTAAATACATGTTTAGTATATAAATATTAAATACATGTTTAGTGTATTAATATTAAATACATGTTTAGTGTATGAATATTAAATACATGTTTAGTATATAAATATTAAATACATGTTTAGTGTATAAATAATAAATACATGTTTACTGTATGAATGTTAAATATATGATTAGTATATGATTATTAAATACATGTTTGGTATATAAGTATTAAATACATGTTTACTGTATTAATATTAAAAAATATGATTAGTATATGAATATTAAATACGTGTTTAATATAAGATTATTAAATACATGTTTAGTATATAAATATTAAATACATGTTTAGTGTATGAATATTAAAGACATGTTTAGTGTATAAATATTAAATACATGTTTAGTAAATAAATATTAAATACATGTTTAGTGTATGAATATTAAATACATGTTTACTGTATAAATATTAAATACATGTTTAGTATATAAATATTAAATACATGTTTAGTATATGAATATTAAATACATGTTTAGTACATAAATATTAAATACATGTTTAGTGTATTAATATTAAATACATGTTTAGTGTATGAATATTAAATACATGTTTAGTATATAAATATTAAATACATGTTTAGTGTATAAATAATAAATACATGTTTACTGTATGAATGTTAAATATATGATTAGTATATGATTATTAAATACATGTTTAGTGTAAAAATATTAAATACACGTTTAGTGTATAAATATTAAATACATGTTTAGTGTATAGATATTAAATACATGTTTAGTGTATGAATATTAAATACATGTTTTTTGTATTAATATTAAATACATGTTTAGTATATGAATATTAAATACATGTTTAGTATATAAATATTAAATACATGTTTAGTGTGTGAATATTAAATATATTTTTAGTGTATGAATATTAAATACATGTTTATTGTATGTATATTAAATACATGTTTAGTAAATGAATATTTAATACATGTTTAGTGTATGAATATTAAATTAATGTTTACTATATAAATATTAAATACATGTTTAGTGTATAAATATTAAATACATGTTTAGTGTATTAATATTAAATACATGTTTAGTGTATAAATATTAAATACATGTTTAGTGTATGAATATTAAATACATGTTTAGTGTATTAATATTAAATACATGTTTAGTGTATTAATATTTAAATACATGTTTAGTGTATGAATATTAAATACATGTTTAGTTTATTAAAATTAAATACATGTTTTTGTATTAATATT